>NW_022900922.1:17363880-17423159 GCF_012274545.1 Fukomys damarensis
CCTCCCCCTCCTCCTCCCTCCTCCTCGTCTTCCTCCTCCTCCTCTCCGGCACTTGAGGCCCTCTGAGGATAACCCAGCACTGAAAGGCCAGAGAGCACTGAGCTGAAGTTGGTCTCAGTTGTTAGTTTTGCCCTGAACTAACCAGTGTCCCTGAAGCCAGGGAATGGGGTCACAGTGTGTTTTGTCACGGGGTCCTAATATGGGACCATGAATGTCTGACCTCAGAGGGCAGAATCTAATTATGACCCGTTCATGAAACTCTATGAAAATTTTGTGTATTGTGCATTGGAGATAAAGAGCTTGCATTATCTTTGCAAAGGAATCTGTTAGCCCAAAAGACTTAGAACCACTGCAGTTTACTGGGTAAGTTGCACCTAGTCTATGAGACTCCAGGGTAGACTTGAATTCCAATTTAATTTGATGGCATACATTTTGTCATCCCACCCCTAGAAATGTGTTTCCAAATCCATGATGCCCTTGCCACTCACCTTGCCAGGTCATTGAGATCCAAGCGACCGTCATTATTTTTGTCAAAGATTTTCATCTGAAATGCAGAAAGGAAAATGGTTGCAAGAAATACTTGTAACAGGATCTCATTCTGAAGGTTACTAAAGCCTTCCTTACTTTGCCCTTCTAATTACACATTTGCCTTAATTGGCTGAGGAACACATCTGCTTGGGTGAAATTGGTATTTGCTACAAAATGAATTGCATCTTAGTTTCTGTATGAGGATGGTCATAGTAACTAAGCACCCCAAATCTCTACCACAATACAAGATCATTTCTTCCTCATGTTATATGAGATTCCAGGGTTGGCTGGGAGCTACTCCATGTAGTCTGCACTCTGAAATTCAGAGTAACAAAGTAGCTACTGTCTGACAACATTGTTAGTTGCCATGGCAAATACTTAGTAATTAAAATGTCATCATCCAAGCAAGTTGTTGGCCATACCTAACTTCAAAGGGGTGAGCAGTACAGCCCTATCATGTGCTTGGGAGGAGACCCACTATGATTTGGGGGATATCAGAAGTAATATCCATTTCTAAAAGGCATAATGGGATTTTACATACTGATTACGAGCTTGGAATCTTGATTTTTGCTTTGACTCAGGATTTTCAAAGTATTTTATAGCCCCCATGTAGCATAGCAACAGTCAAGTCTAGGGGCCTCATATCCTAGAGAACTCCCTGTAGTTTAAAGAAGAAATCCCATGTTTCCATAAAGATAAGGAACTGAGCTGAGCTTCTCCTCCCATGGAGAAACTCACCTCTTCCCAAAGTGCCTGATTATATTATTAGAGCAGACATTGCTTACATAAGACAGGACTCAAAGTAAAAAATATCTTTGCTAAGCATACATCAGGAAAATCAGATTGTTTCAGGCAAAATCGAGGAGATGCACTTATTTTCAGAGCTGAGTTGGAATGTGAGTGAACTCTGCAATGTCACGACACATTAAGTCTGCAGAATTTCTCTAAACATATCTATATAAGGAAGCTTCACAGGGAAAAACCGGTGAAAAGAATCTTAAAATATATCTAACAGATTTTTGCTTTAAAAAATATGCTAGTCTTCTATCCTTTCTCCCTCTCCAAATCAGTTTACATTTTCAAGTCAATTTGAAAGCCCATTCTCCCCAAACACTGGCACCGAACATTTATGTTATAGAATCTCTTAAGTCACAGGTCATATTTTTATACATTTGGACGTACTGCATGTCCAGCTGGGTCTCTTAAACATAAACACTATATTCAGCCCCACCTACTGTCTGGGGGGGATGTGGGGCTGGGTGTTCCGTTACCAGCTACGTATAGCTCACTGGGCACTTCACTCACAGGTAAGGGGCTCCCTCTCCACTGAGCAGCTGAGAACAGGGGCGCAGAGCTGTGGTAACATGTCCGGATCACAGGCACGGAGCAGATCAAATGTTGATAAGTGCTAGACAGGAACTTTGTTTGTCTATGATATGCCCCAAACACCTGGGACAACAGCTCGCATGTGGTAGTCACCCAATATGTGCTGGGTTATAAGTATTTTCCCTCCTGTTGGCACTAATTCATTCCTGGAGAGTTGTAACAATTGGGAGTAGGGTTCCCTTCTGAATGGTAGCTACTGTATGGTTGTAAGGACCTTACCAAACAATCTCACCTCTACTGCTGCTTTTCCAGTCCCATGCTCAGAGCTCACCTTTTCCAGTAGAACTGTAAGGAGATGCTCTGACAAGTAAGCTTGATTGCATCAACTGGATTGGCTTGGGAGCCACCCAGGAGACTGGTAGAGCACACTTATGGGTGTGCCTGGGGTCATGAAGGTATAGCCTTAGAGTCTATGTCTGGTCCCTGGCCCCTCCCACTCTGACGCTACTCCCCTGCACTTATTCTCAGTCACCATGCAGTTTTACTCTACCACATCCTTCCACCATCATGTTTCTAACTTGGATCCATATGACCATCGACTGAATCCCCTGGAATCATGAGCTAAGTTAAACCTCTCTTTTAAGTTATGGATGCCAAGACCTGTGTCCCAACAATGAGAAAGTTAAGTAATGAAAGTGCTATAAGTGTGCCCATAAATGGAGTACAATGTCTTACTGACAAACTCCTTAAAATTTTGTGATTGGTAGTTCCCTTCTCAGGCAAGATATATCTTAAGGGCTGCCCAGCACTAGACTGGTTAATGTTTCTTTATAACTTTTCAAATCTTGATAGACATAGCAGTTATTATGAAGTATAAATGTACCTAAAATCACTACTAGATTAGTATTAACTTCTCTTCAGTTGATAGTTTCTCAAACAATAGAACGAAAACACAGTCTAGTGATACAAGAACCAATCTATGATTTTTTTTAACAATTGATAATTGATCATTAAAGCAGGCTACAAGACAGAAGTGAAAAATACACACATATCCAGCAGGAAGAATACGATGTCCCTCCCTTACCTATTCCAGAGGTAATGGCCACTCAGAGAATCCTGAGTATCCTAGAAACTTCTGAAGTGTGTGCACATACGTATTACCCACCAACAGATAGAACCTATTGCCAATAGGACTGTATTCTATATACTGTTTCTCATCTTGTTTTTTCATTTAACAATATTCTTTTAAATCATTCTTAGTAGTTATTTTTTTACCTTAAAAGGGGATATTTTATTATAGCAACAAAAAATGAACAAATATAGTAGCCAGTAGGATTGACTGATCAGATATGATCAGTGATAAAGTGATAAAGAGGCAAGAGTAAAAAGGGAAAAGAAAAAAATGTGAGAGAATGAAAAGATGAAAATAAAGTGTTTGTAGATGGGGAGGGGAGGAGGGGGTGAAGGGAGGGCAGAGGTAAGGGGAAAAAATGAGAATCAAGGCTTGTCATGTAGAGATACAAGATCCCAACAATGAATGTAACTGTACTGTATCCCTAAAATGTACCAATAAACTCAATTAAAGCTGAAAAAAAAAAAGATGTTTTCAAGAGTTTTGCCTTGAAAAATCTGGAAGGTCAAGTTCACCCCAGTGGAGCAGGTGTGTGAGTAGAGTACAGGATTTCAATTTGGACCTGTTAAGTTTGAGATGCACCTAGACATGGTGATACACATCCAGGCACACTGAAAGAACTCTGAAAAATGGCCTGAGCCAGTAATACAAACTAGGGGTTGTCAGTCTTGAGCTAGGACTTAAGGCCAAATTCCAGTTTAGATTCTCTGTAGAGCAGGGGTAGACATGGGAAGAGAAGGTAGCCCAGGACTGAGCCCTGACCTGTCTCAGGTTGACCTGGCTCAGAGAGGGGTGTGCCCTGATCTAGGAGGGAAGCAAGCCAGAAGCCAGCTACTTAGATCCAAGTGTGAAGGATGAGCCAAGACCAGGGTACAGGATGGGGGCCAGTTTAACCACATATAATTCCCTTTGTAGGTCAAAGTCTCAGATTTTAATTATTGCTTTACAATATTTCACATTCCGTGCTCTCCTTTGGTACATGAATTTAACACCTCCCAGGGTATTAGCTTACATTTACCAAACTAAACATTATCTAACAATGTTCTATCCAGGCTGCAAATCATCCCCTGCCCACTACTGGCAGCACATCCTGCTTCAGTATCACAACAGTGTTTTATGTCCTTCCGTGTCTAGAACATTAATTAGGAATCAGGGTAAGGTAAGGTGTGAGACGTCAGCTTCTCTCTCCTGATTGGCTGTTTGGCATGATTCATTCATTAGTCACACTTCAGAGAGTTTTCAAATGTGTCAATCCTTATTCAGGTCAATTTGAATCCATGTAGTAGGTGCCATTGCTTAAGCATTTTATGCTAAACCTTAGAACCAAAGCTTTAACACAGTGTTACCATGACTGTGTTCCTTGCCCAATAAAAAGTCATTAAAGGAGCAGTAATGTGATTTCACACTTGGTGAGTCACTTAGAGCTCAGGATGTAGAAGTCATTTTCAAGAAAGTTGATTTGTAAAAGTTGCTTTTGTTTTTGGTACCAGGGATTGAACTCGGGTCCTTGAGCTTACAAGGCAGGTGGCAGAAACACTGAGCCAAATCCCTGGCCCAATTTCTAAAAGTTAATACACTCAAAGTTCTCTAGGAAAAAGTAAGAAGTCCTTTAAAAAAGCAATAGTCCTATTCTAAAATCTGTTCATTGGAAAGTGTGGCCTCCTCTGCAACTTAGAGAGGAATGAAAAAGATTAGCCAAAATCTCATCAAACTCATTTCATCTTCTGGTCAAACTCAAATCTTTGGGCAGAGACTCGGCAGACTTCCTTAGCAATCATCTCAGTGCATAAAAAGGATAAAAGGGCTGCTGCAGGAGGAGAGTTTCATTAGTCATGGCCCTAGCTCCAGGGGATGATTTCAAACAAAAATGAGTGTTTAACTGCAGCACACCTGAGCAGAAGAGCTACGAAGTTTTAACAATGAAACAAACACAGAATAGTAATGTCTCAGCCAATGGACAAGACCTCTCTGATCCCCCTGAGCTATATCCCAGAATGCTAAGCTGATAGATCTAAACACTACATCATGAAGACTTACACATCACAAGGCTTTTCAGCTCCAGGCATCCGAGTGTAAGCTACTGCCAGTTGGTGCTCCCTTAGATTTAAGCTTTAAGGTTATGAAGAGAACAGCTCTACCAACTTGGGAGTGCCAGGCTGATGTATGCCATATCAGGTCCTTTGAGACAGAGACTGCACTGACTTTCTGAACTCTCACAGTCTCCTCCCTGGCCCCCACCTTTGACAGGGGCTATCTTAATGGGAGCCTTTGGGATTGTATGCAGGCACCATTCACTCCTCTACTCCCTTCCCCCAAAGAATGGCAGTTCCTCTCTTCTCCAAAACAATGGTATTTTCTTTATTTCCTTTATTTTCTTTATTTATTTTTTATTTCCCATTTATTCCCATTCTTTATTACCCATTTATTTCCCATTGCCTTTCATTAATTTGTTTTCTGCTTGGTATTTAATAAACTGTTAATTCTTTGGGTTATTAGGGATTCTGTGCTAAGAAAAAAATATTCTTTCTGGGCAATAAATTCTATTGTGGTTCCTGCATTGTCTCATATTTAAAGCTATTTAGAAAATCCAAGAAAGACATCTCTTGCTCCTGGGTAGGAAGAATGAATAGTGAAAATGGCCATAATTCCAAAACTGCTATACAGATTCAATGCAATCCCTGTTGAAATTTCAACAGTATATTCCCAAAGCTAGAGAAAACAATCCAAAAATTCATTTGGAACCAGAAGAGACCTAGAAGAGCAAAAGGATTATAGGCAACAGAGACATGACAGGGGGTATCACAATCCCCAATCTGAAACTATACTACAAAGCCACTATGATAAAAACAGCATGGTACTGGCAAAGAAAAAGACTGGAGGATCAGTGGAATCGATTGGAAGATACAGAAACCACTCCAGATGTACTCAGCTACCTTATCTTTAACAAAGGAGCCAACCATCCTCAGTGGAGGAGAGATAACCTCTTCAATAAATTGTGTAGGAAAAACTGGATTTCAACCTGGCAAAAATTAAAACTAGATCCCTATCTTTCACCATGCACTAAACTAAAATCCAAGTGGATTAAAGATCTAAATATTAAAAAAGAGTCACTAAATTTGCTGAAAGATAAATTAAGCAGAACTCTTGAAGACACTGGCATAGGAAAAGACTTTATGAACAAATCCTCAGTAGCTCGAGAACTAGCATGAAGAATCAACAACTGGGACCTCATCTTTTTAAGAAGCTTCTGCATTGCAAGAGAAACCACCAGCAGAGCTAAGAGACAACCTACAATGTGGGGGAAAAATTATCAGCTGCTTCTCAGACAAAGGTCTACTAAAGAACCAAAAAAAATCAGGCCCCCCAAATATAAAGACCCAATTCAAAAATTCATCTGAAATGAACAGACAGACATTTCTCAGACAAAGAAGTAAAAGCAGCAAATAAACATATGAAAAAATGTTCAACATAACTGGTCATTCGAGAGATACAGATGGAAACAAAACTGAGATCCCACCTTACCCCAGAAAGAATGGCTGCTATCAAGAAATCAAACAATAACAAATGCTGGCTGGACTGTGGGGAGAAAGGAACCCTTCTCCATTGTTGGTGGGAGTGCTGACTGGTGCAATCACTGTGAAAATCAATATGGAGATACCTCACAGAACTAGGATTAGAGATTCCATTTGACCCAGCTATCCCTCTGCTGGTTATCTTTCCAAAAGAATTAAAAGAATCATACCACAGCGATATATGTGCACCCATGTTTATAGCAGCTATAACTTGGAAACAGCCCAATTGTCCATCAACTGGAGACTGGATAAAGATGTAGCTTTTCTAAAATGGAGTAATAGCCATAAATAGTGAGAAACTAGATATATGTATATCTAAGTGGATGTACATTAAGGCCATACTCTTCAGTGAAATAAATAGGAACACGTGTAAATACTGAATAGTTTCTCTAGTGTGAAAAACTAAGAGTGTAAATAAGGTTCAAACTGTATAATTGATAATGTGAGGACCAGGGATTTAGCTCAGTAGTTCCACCACCTGCCTTGCAAGCACAAGGACCCAACTTCAATCCCCAGTTCCAAAAAAAAAAAAAAAAGAAAATGTGAAATAGGAAGAAGAGGGCTAAAGAAGTAGGAGAAGTGGAAAGGGTAGGGGAAAGGAAAGAAGGGAAAAGAAAAAATATAAGAAAAGGAAAAATGGAAACAAAGTCTTTGTAAACAGGGATGGTTGGGGGGTGACGAGAGGGCAGGGGTGTGGGGAAAAAATAAGAACGAAGATACATCGTGATAAGGTACAAGATCCCAATGATGAATGTAACTGTACTATATACCTAAAAAGTACCAATAAACTTAATGGAAAAAAAATAAAATCCAGATTCCCTCACTTGAATTTATTCTTGCCAGATTCTTCCCTTTCTTCCCAGAATGGTCATCTCTTTATGACCTGTCAGTACAGTCTTGCTCTCCTGCTTTTGAACATGTTTTTAACAATGTTAAATTTCAGCCTTCAGACAAGAATGTGACAGTGGAAAACATAGGCTTTAAAGGTAGATTCAGTTGTGAATTTCCACTCCTCTCTTTATACATTAGACCTGTTAAAATCTATAATCCTCAGAATTTTCATTTGTAGAGAGGGAGCTTTATGAGATTTGGTGTGAATCAAATGAGATGTTTGAAAATGCTTCAAAGCCAGCCCAGTATAAAGTGAACACAATTATTATGATTAAAATATGCAGTAGCAGAATATGTGCTGGTTGATGCTCCATGAAGGTAGAATATCACATGCACACAAGCCAGCACCGCCAGACTCCCTTTCTGGTTCCATCTTGGAGATTCCACTTTAAGGGAAAACAAACAAACAAAAAAAGAATTTCAGACTTTAGGCACTACTTGGAGGAAGTGTGTGTGAAGGCTGAGATGGACAGTCTGCAACCCACCAGACAAACCAGGGGAGCAAGAGCTATAACGGGATGCAGGGCAAGGTTCTGCCATGGTTTACACACAGCTTGCTATTATATAAGAATGGAAAATTTAGGTTAATTTGCATTAAGTAGGCTACTATGTGCTTGGCCCTTTGTGGGCTGGCACATGGAGAAAAGACACTGTTCTTGCCCTAAAGAAGACACGTATGGACCATGTCAGTGCCATCCCAGACTCACTTGTTATATCAGCAAATCCTGTCCATTCCATCCCACAAACCTCGCTATCCCAAGCTGGTGGCCCCTGGTGCCATCTTTTCTCACCTGGATGGAAGCAAGGACCACTTATGGGTCCTCTTGATTCCATCCTTGTCCATTCCATTCCAAGCTATTCCCAACACAGCAGCCACATGATGACATCCTCTGCCTCAGACCCTCTTAGCAGCTCCCGTCTCTCCCAGATAGAGCTGCAAGTTCTCACAAGCACCTGAAAGCCCATCCTGGTCTGGACACTGGTTAGACTCATCTTTGCTCACTTTGCTCCAGCCATACTGGTTCTCCCTGCTCCAAAATGTCTCCAATGTGTCCGCCCCCTGGCCTGTGTTAGTTCCACCCTAGTCCTTCCTCACCTCCTACCTTCCTTGGGTGCCCTGTTGGAAATTAGGCATTCTCCCCAGCCCCCACCACAGCTGCTCTGGAGCACAGATGTCCCCAGCAAGATCTACAACTCCATTTTTTTCCACAACATTCATCACTCTCTATCATGCAACATAATTTATTATTTATGGCATATACTGTTTGTTGTCAGTCTCTTCTTTGCCATTTGTGCCCCTTGTAGAATCCTCAGTGACTTGAATAGTGCCTGAGGCATGGTAAGTATTTAATGAATATTTGGAGAAGGAATTAAATGAATAAATGAAACACTATGGCATCAGGATGGTGACACTCACCACAGGGACCTGGAGAAGGGATCCTGGAACTCACTATGGAAGAAGGTGCCAGAAGCTTTTTGGGGCAAGATAATATCCAACTGACTCTCGAAGTAAGATCAAGAGCCAGATGAAGAAAAGGAGAAAAAAAACACAGCTACAATATATTAAGCAATCAGAAAGTCGTTTATCATTATTAGTAGGAAATGAGAACAAGCCTTCAAAGTCAAAGGGCTTCATGCTGGAAAAATACTGGTAATAAGCTAAAGATGAAAAATACAAATCTATTTATTCTGTGTAGTTCATGCTTTATAAGTGAATAAAATTGACATAGTAACAGCCAGTTCTAATATTCTGCTACATTGATGTCTTAAAATGTGCCTAGCACCCAGTTCTAAAGGATTGAACAGCAAGAACTGTTGATTTAGGAAGCAAGCTTCTTGTAAGACACATTCTGCCATGTTCAAAGCAGAGTGAGTATTTATTCCTGCTGTGTGTCATTCAGCCAAAGACTTCAGATCAAAACCTCCAGAGGAATGGGGGGTGGCTAAAGAGCTTTCATTTACATTTACTATCTAGTCTGATTGTGCCAGGAGCTTGTACGAACATACACTTAACCAAGGTGTCACTTAATTTATCCACAATCAGCTGGTAAGTGCATTGCAAACCCAACTAACACAGGGATGCACTTCAAGAAGTGTAGAGCTGTTTCACTTGAAAGTAAGAACTACACAAGGCAGCTGATTGCCCTCTGCTAACCAAGGTTGATTTAAGTGGTCAGAGTATTTGCTGAATAATGTACTAACAGCGCTTGATGAGCACAATCACTATGCGGCTTGAACAGTAAGAAAAAAAAAAGTACATGCATGATATCTGAAAATAAGCCCATACTATCGTGCTGTGGTTTTTAAATTTATGGCTCCAGATGATTTCTGTGAAGAGCAAACACTGTACAGTATCCTCCTGGAAATTTGTGGGTTGATACTGCTTCTTTTAAAAGGATTCATATAAACTCTCACTTTTCTTTTCCCATCTTTGCATATCCTACATTCTTTGCTTATTCTTTCATAGGGTCTTTTTCCTATTCTTTGTTAGCACATATGCAACAAAAAAAGGGAAGGTAGCATTTATTTCCCCAAACTGTATCACTTTAATTAAGGACCAAGAAATTATGACATAAAATAAATATTATAAAAATATTTTTTAAAATTAAATATGCTCAACTAGAAAAAGAATCTCCTTGTTGTTCTAGACTTCAGCCATTTCTATCTAATTTCCTGCTTATATTGTTCATTCTATTGCAGGGCTCCCTGCAGCTCAGGTTGAAAAAAGTGACCATCCTATGGCCAGGAAACTGCTTCCTGCTTCTGGGAGACTTTGCACTTGACCTTTAGTCCCATGCTCATATTATTCAGGGATTTGAGCATCATTTTGCACATTATTGAAACAAACAGACATAGTAAGAAGACAGTTTTACTTCCTTAATTGATATCCTGTCCTGGGATTTGATTCTCCCCTTGACATCACCCTTTTTCCTATCCAGGCCATTTAGAAATGACCGTGGTCCAGAACACTTTCTTCCTTCCCAGGGCAGATCACAGGTAGGGAGCAGCATTCAGAATAGCGGGGTCCAGATTTTGAGGCAAGGAGGGCCCAGGACTAAAAACCAGGGCAGTTTAGCTACTAGTACAACTGATACCTCTGGCACTTCTTAGTCACATGACCTTTAAAGTGAGTCTCAGCATAGGGAAACACCAGCTCCAAGTCTCTGTTGATCAACTTAGGGGCTCCCCTTGTGAGAGAAGCCCATACTCTCTTCTCAATGGTCTGCACCCCTGACTCTCCACCCCAAGACTCAGTGAGGTCAGTCTGCTCAGGAACCATTATATAATAAATGTAACAGGGCCAGTGATTTAGCTCAGTGGTTCTGCCACCTGATTCGCAAGTACGAGGTCCCAAGTTCAATCCCCGGTATCTAAATAAATAAATAAATGTATGTAACAATCTCGCAAGTACACAGTTAAGCCTTGGTCAGCAAACTACTTCCTTACTAAAAAGCCTGCAGATCTGATGAGCTGAACTGTAGAGCTCATGAGAGGGCACTAGGTGGAGAAACCAAGTCCAGTTCCACAGGAATGGTTGGCTAGTGCTGGGAGAAGTGCATTGTGTGAGGTAGCAGAACAGAGTTCTCAAAGGCAGGGAACTCCACACTGAAATAGTCTCAGCTTCCTTTGGGACAAGAGCACCACAAGAGGATTGTGAAATACTCACAATGAAGACACAACTACAGCCATACCTCCATATGCAACTGCTTTGAAACTTGTCAAGTTTGGTCCTTGACACATTTTGATGCAGTACGCATCCTTTGTTTGGTGCTACAACTTGTCAGTGTCGATTACCCCTTGACTGGTTACACCCTTTACTGCCAAAACAATTTGATACTCATCGTCACACCTCTTGGAACCAAGGACAAGTACCGCGGTACCACTGTACTGCAGGGAGAGCAAACTGTCCCAGACACATGCACCTTGGTGTTCTACCTGCACCGAGTCCCTTTGCCTCCAAGTAAGGAGGTATCCTTAGGTCTCATATTACAAACAAGTAAAAAACACTTAGAAGCTTGACATTTCCTCAGTGATAGCTAGTACGTGGCAGAGGAAAGACATATATCCTCCATCTGTCTGACCTTCCACTACTCCAGGTCAGTGCACTCAGTGCCAAATATCACCTCCTGCATCAGGGAGCAGCAGCCCACTGTTTGGTCCTGAAGATCTAGGTCCCTGCTTCCTTGTTGCTGTGTGACTGATTAACACGCAAGTTGCTGTCCAGGTGCTTAGAAACCTAATGTCACCTGGAGTTTCCTGGTTTCCCAGAAACAAGGAGGAGGCCTTCTCTCAAAAATACACACAATCTGTTCCTGAGGTTGAGAGGGGCTGGGCTCCCCAGTGATGAGTTTCTTCTCACACATTCACTCACTCTACAAGCACTTCCCAAGGGCTGGAAGAGGCCGCCGAGGACCACCCTCCTGGAAGTCACTCTGACTCACCATGGTGTCCGTGTACTCTTCCAATTTTGCCTCTGAAATGGCCTTTTTGTTGTGGAAGAAAAGGTCTCGGAGGAAGTTCTGTGACATCAAAAGAAAAGTGACATTTATCCTGCAAGCAAATAAGCTGCAGAGGTCTCTAGAGGCCTGTTTGTTTTGAGGAGGAAATAATATGCTTTTAACAAGCAATCAGTTCATGATTGCAGAGCTGTCACTGTTTAAAGGGAGCTCATGGGACCCAGAAAATAGCCCCTGGCAAGAAAAAAAGTATCCTACATGCTCAGTTATGCCTCTTTCCCAAAGACAGCAGTGTAACATCAATTTTGTAATTCTTCCTACATGAATACATTGTTTCAAATGTAACAAATTCAAATCCATATTTCTTGGGCCACAGAAATCAAACTCATGCTTTATATTAATCAAATTCCCAATGATAAAGCTGCACTTCTCCCAGTGATAAGTTGCCTTTGTCCAGTTACACTTACCTGAAGCTCAGCACCTGATATAAAGCCACTGCTGTCTGCGTCATATCTGCGCCAAATCTGAAATACACAAAGATCATTAGTCGATTTATCCCCCGACACTTTGGTGTTGACTTACACTGGCATTTCCTTTGCTTAAGTGTCTGAAAACAGTTCTTAACTGAATACAAATAAGTTTTTTTACAAGGAATTTGGGGCTTCCTTTGGTGACAGCAAATGTTTGGACAGAACTCAGCAGAAATGGGCCTCCACGTTTACTTGGAGAATTCATGAAGACCACATTGCCAGGGTTCTTTGGAGAAGCTCAAAATAGAAAGGTAAAAAGGAAAGGACTTCATTCTGGGCAATAATGAAAACTAAAACTTTCTCTGTACTAAACACTTAAAAATTCAGGACACTGAAAAACAACACCTTAAACATACAGCTCAGCTGGCAAAAAAGAAAAAAAAAAAGTGAGAGGACTCGGACAAGATCCACATGATAGGGACAATCCCAGACAGGTGTGAAGTGGAACCAAAGCCCACTCCAGTGTGTCTGCTGGTCCCAGGTGACACAGCCTGCAGCGTCATCAGAAAACTGTACTTATGGTAAACACGAGACACATCCCGGGTGTCACACAAGGTGGGAAATCAGACTGAGTCACCTCTTTACAAATGGAACTCCACATTGCATATCTGGGTTCTTTGTTTTTGTTTTGGGTACCAGGGATCGAACTTGGGTCCTTGCGCTTGTGAGGCAGGCAGCGGAACCACTGAGTTAAATCCCTGGCAACGTTGCATTATCTTAATGAAAAGGTGACAGTATTGATAGCAGTCTGCAGAAAAGTCACCCAAGCAATCTTGGCTCTGGGGGAGGAACAAACTGCCTCTGATAAGCTGTCCCTCTCCTTGGCTTGAGGCCAGCATTCTTCTAACTGGAAATACAAATGCATCCTGAAGCTGATGACAGAATAGCTAAAAGACTGCGGAACTGTTTCTCTGACAAATGCTGTTACTGTAACCACTTCTGATTATTCCATAGACAAGACTCATCATTCAGGGTCTTAATGCTTATAAAAAGTTAAAAGTAGCACAAGATAGTTCTGCTTTTTAATAGACAAGATTCTCTTTAGGTCCTTTGTCCATGTTACCAACTGCAGGGACCTTATTTCAAGACAGTCGGGACCCTGACTGAAGACCCTGCAGGGAAAGTGGGAGGCATTGATCTAATGCTGCTGCTTAGTGAGAACAGTTCAGGAACATCACTCCTTCCAGTCTCTGTCATTTGTGATTGAATTTAGCTAAATTTACAAAGCAACGAGTTAAGTGTGATTTATATTATAACTTTTATTAGGTGAACATACCAAAACTATGACAATTTCAAATAATTTTTAAACATTTTGCATGCTTTTTGAATATTATTGTCCAAATATTCCCTACCTAAATGATCTTATAGTTTTACTACAGTTGAGTCCTTGGAGGGCCAAAGATTTTTATGTGAATAGTTAGCAGGACTATCATTAAAGAATTAAGGCAAAGTAGGGAGATTTCTAGACAACCAGAAATAGTTTGTGACCAACTGACTCCTAGAAAAGGTTTTATGCTGGGAAGAAGGTGAAACATTATGGACATCCAAGATTAAGAAAGGAATAGCCAGTAAAGATGATGCCAAATATGTGGGCAAATTGACATAAATGTTGACTGATTAAAATATGTGGGCTTAAAGAAAACAATATAGAAATAATGTCTTCTGCTAGGCATGGTGGTACACACCTGTAAACCTAGCACTTGGGAGCCTGAGGATGAAAGATCACCATGAGTTCAAGACCAACCTGAACTGCATAGTGACACTCTTTCTCAAAAAGAAAAAAGAGAAAAGAAAAGAAATAATGTCTTATACTATAACAGCACTTGAGCTGACATTGGACATTAAGATTCTATGGTTCTG
This sequence comes from Fukomys damarensis, assembly GCF_012274545.1. Lineage (NCBI taxonomy): Eukaryota > Metazoa > Chordata > Mammalia > Rodentia > Bathyergidae > Fukomys > Fukomys damarensis. The sequence goes on from NW_022900922.1 coordinate 17,378,177, forward strand.
GGGAAAAGCAAAGACATATTTTAGAATTTAATAAAATGGACAGGATATAATGGGTTATAACCAATTTAATTTTTTGAAAGAATTTAAGAATCCACAATGATATCTCCAAAACAAACACTATTCAGAGAAAGGGAAAATTCTTCTTTACACAAAAAGTTTAACAAACTAGAAGGAAGGAAAAATAGTATATATATATATTTTTTTTAAAGATAAAATGCTTTCTCAGTATTATTTTCTCTTTCCTTTTATTAGTTATTCTAGATTGCACAAGATCTAGCATACTAATACTAATTGAAATAAACCATATTTGTTGTAAAGAAACTAATGAAATACAAAAAGTAGAATTTATAATGCCCAGAGATAATTACTATTTCTATGTGTTTTCTTCCTCTCATGCTTTGATTACTTACACAGCAAAACTTAACTGTTGGTCTTAATGCCTCTACACATGACTGGTTTGTTATTTTTCACTTAAAATTTTATATGAGCATTTTAAACAAAAGTACAAGCATTTAAAAAATGTTATTAAAGTAACTTTTAAATAGCTATGATTCTACATTTAAGTGGAAATACAAAAATACAAAGACTATAAAAATCACCTAAAATCATACCATTTGCAATCATTATTTATCTTGTGTGTATTTACTCATTTTATATGTGCAAACATGAGCATGAATGCTTTTTAGAACTAAGATCATGCTGCATACACAGTTTTGTTTCTTGACATGATGTGCTTCCTTGAATAAGCTGCCTTGTGGGAATCTGATCTTTAGTGATGTGTGATAGTTAAAGATGGGATCTTTTTCAACTAAACCTTTCTGCACCTAGAACCATTCTAAGCATACTCATGAATACTCATGAGTACTCACAGAATGAATAAATCATATAAATGCACCATAATTTACCTCATCTTCGTTCAGTGTCAGGCTTCTATACTATTTTCAGTTTTAACTGTACGCTGCAACATTTAATGAACATGATCATACAGAAAAAAACTTGGCTATGTGTCTTTGGTTAGATCGCTGAGGAAGATGCCTGGAAAAGTAGAATTATTAAGTCTTTTAAAAGTAACACTAGAGGGGTGGGGATTTAGCTCAGTGGTTCCACCACCCGTCTCGCAAGAGCAAGGATCCAAGTTCGATCCCTGGGTAAAAAAAAAAAAAAAAAGTAACACTAGATAGGGAAATTTTCCAGGACCCTAGTTAAAATTTTGCAAAATTATTTTCCACAAAATTATCCCACATGACATGGCTTTCAACAAAGCATCCTTGACAATCTCTGGGCTTCCTTAATTACACTCTGAATTTTTATGGACCCCCTTAAAATCTTTACCACTTTGAAAAAACTTAGTATTTTAATTTGCATTTTATGGAGGTTACCGGTGTCCATTTGTAGTCCATGCAAATTTCTTCTGTGAACTGCCTGAGCATGTGCTTTTCCAATTTTACATGAAGGCAAACAAAATAATACCAAAGGGTGAGCCGTTATCACTTCGAAACAGAAGCATGACAACAATAAGGAGTGGGGCCTGGGACAAAAGTGGTGATCTTGAGCCAATTGCTGTGGCCTCAGACAAACTGTGATCTGCCCTCCCCTCCCACAGTGATTTTCACTAACAGCAGAACCCAGAGGGGGTCATCCAAAAGAAGAAAGCTGGAGGGAACACGGATACTGTCTACAGCTTCTACCCCGGCACAGTGGTTGCAAGCAGATCCGCACGCAGGTAGATTACGTTTTGACTGCACTGTGCCTTCACAGCTAGAGTGAGTTCCGCAGAGAGGCTGGATTTCTGGACAGTATTCCCAAGGGGCAAAGTTCACTGCAGCTCCTCAGGGATACTGGCTTTAGACCGGACGTGACGTGTGCTGTCCCTGTTGCTCATGCCGGTCTCCGCCTCTCCACCGAACTCATAGCATACCTGACTGAGCCTGCTAGAGGATCCTCAGCCCAGGAGCAGCCCCGCTCACTCCTGACGGCTTCTTTGTTCAGTCTTCTGTGCACAGCTCCTCTCTTGGGACTGGACAGGAGGGTAGGGGCTACAGCTTAACACTCACCTGCATGAACTCCACACTGCTGTCCAAGGGAGCTTCCAGGCGAAAGAGGAGAAGAAAATTTTCATCCTCGGACAAAAACATACTGGCCAGCTAAAGGAGCAAAGAATAGCAGTCAGGGACACAGGGACACTGGCCAGTGTCATTTTAAGGAGTATCCCCTGGGTAACAGGCTGTTTCACATATTATAAGAGGACTCCAATCATGCGAGATAGAGTCCAGCTGCAGCTCTGAGCCCATAATTGCCATTCACTGATTTATTGATTCCAAAGGTGTCGTGCTCCTACTAGATGTGAAACACTCCAAGTCAGCCTCACACAGCTAATGTTCCCGGTGTCTCTTGGTGGCTTCCAGAGGCTACACTGTGTGAGTGACTTACATCATCGATTTTTGTGTAATTGTGTTCTATGACATTCATACAACTATCCCATAGGCGTTCATAAACTGTTGTTTCATCATTGGGAAGCCATATGTAACCATGGTGGAAGTTCTTTCTGAATAGTAACACTTTTTGGAATTGGAGGAGGAAAGATCAATAAGAAGCAGACCATCCTAGATGCTACAAGCTAAAAACACTGGCTTGCTTTAGTAGGTACTCAAAAGAAGAGAGGTTGAGTTGAAGAAAACTATTTTCTGTTTGTCTTTAATAATCTTCAGGGAGAGCTCTTTCCAGCCTCTACTGGGAGCTGATGCAGAAGTTTAAATTCATTTAGCGTCTTGTTAATTTTATCTTACATCAAGGATTAGTTTGAATAACAGAGAGACAAATGTTCACCCAAGTACCTGAAAGGCCTCCATCATCCAAGTCCCCAATCATAAAATAGGTACAAATATTGATTGACCTAAGATGAAAGAATTGCAGTCTTTGCTACTAAGCAACTAAGCAGATGAAAAAGGGGAGTTCCAAAATGTTATCCAAGCCAATTGCCTTGCAGAAAGTTCTAATTTCCCAATCGAACATTAAGATTCCCATTGCCTTTCAAAGAAAATCACAACCTAAGAAGGTACAATCAAGACAAATACAATCATGAACGGTACCTCTTTCATCCTTATGTGACCTTCTTTAGGAACACCATGGTCAGTCATAAACTGTTGTTTCATCTTGTGCACATTTTCTTCCATAACTGAGTCCTGCAACAGGCCATATATAATCACGTTAAAGTCATCAGGATCCCAAAAGTATAGTTAGGAGAGCAAATATTCAAAACACACAGCTCAATCATTATGTTCTCCCAGCTTGGAAAGCTGGCTCCTTGGCCATTTAGAGTGATCCTACACTTTTGTAAAAGAGAGAGCACTTATGGAGATTTCTTAAGCAACCAACCAGCTATCAAAATCACATCTAGGTAAAATTTATAGTGAATCACTAAAATATGGATGAAAGGCTTGGGATTTAGCTCAGTGGTTCTGCCGCCTACCTCACAAGGGCAAGGTCCTGAGTTCGATCCCCAGTACCAAAAAATAAAACATAAAATATGGTTGAAAAGAAGCTGAGATGACAGTGATGAAAGAATTAATTTGAGAGCAATGAAAGAATTAATTTGAATATCAGTGTTTGTTTTTTTGCAAAAAAGACTATATTGTAACTAACATTCAGATGTTTCCATTTTTAACTAAAAAGTCCAGCTTTAGAGACTATAAGCCATCCCATTAATTTTTTCCATGTACTCTCAGAGGAAACAAAAATTATGAGTGAAATAATAAAAAAGAAAACCAAAGCAATAAAATAAGTGTTTAGTTAGCAAAAATGCCACATTTCTCCTCCATGTACAACCTTTTCTACACATTTAATTATCTCCTTTGGTATACACCAAAGAGGGTCACTCCAAGAAATGTGGCAGATGAATCAATCTTTTTAAAAAGAGACAGTTCTGCTGCAAGTGCTAAGAGGCACAGACAATCCCCAAACACTGGCCACCTTTGAGATTCCATATTTGCTGGAATTCATGTGAAATTAATTCTGTCTGGTAGCATCATCCTATTTCTTCTCTGAGCCCATCAGTTGTGAATTACAGGGGTGAGAAGAGGCGATGTTCTAAACTGTCCACCCCCACCCCCACCCACCACTGGTGTTGGGAGCAAGGGTGACTCTGAGCTCCTGGGAGGCTCAGTGGGTGCGCTGTGCCTGGGACGAATCCAGGGCTGTTCCCTGGGGGCTGAGAACTCACCCCATCTCCCTTTCTCCCTCATAGTTCTCAGAGTAACTGTAGGATATAGTGAGAATGAGCCCTCCTGAGATTAAAAAGGAATTGTCTGAGACAACCCAAGCATGATTCCTGGCCTTCCTAGAATAGGATGTCCTCAAACAAGGTGGCTCACCACAAGAAGTTGTGCCCAAGTATAAAACCCAGGGCAACCACTTTTTGTTGAGTACCCATCTAGTGCTGAACATGACCCTGACCCCAGTCAGCCAAACATACTCTGCCATCACCCTCCAGCAAAGGCTGTGTGGGACACCTTTGCCCAGACACTTTGCCCCTGGGACCCCTCTCTGATGGTCCCCTGCAAAAGTGGATGGTGGGAGGGGCAAGTGGCAGCGAATAACAAGCACGTGCATCTAATTTACCAGGGTAGGTGAATAAATATTCATGGAGAGCTTGCCACTGAGGCTCTTTGACAAATTGCATCTTCACAGTGGCCATGGGAGATTAAAAAAAAAAAAATCACCATGCCCTTCAGCCCTTGGTTTTTATGCTGTCCTCCTACGCTTTCCTCTTTAGGGAGCTTTTTGTTTTGGTTTATAGTTACTGTCATCGTTGTTCATTGTATGTATTCCATCTCCTTACATAGAAACTCTCCTTTACTGCTTTCCCACCACTGGCTGAGAAAATATCTCAAGTTTTTGTTTTGTAGAAATGTCTTGAGGTCCTTACAGACATGCCCTCTTGTCCTTGGACTGTCATCTCTGCACTTGACCTTTTTCATATGGTGAACGTTGCCCATGAGTGAGAAATCTAGAAGAGTCCCACAGACCCTCTACCTTGCAGGAGCTGAGGTATGAAAACAGCAATACTCCAATTGCAGCAGTCTTATCTATTGCTGCACTCTGAATCAAGGCGCCTGCTTCTTTCCAATCAGTCTGTGTTTTGGAAGTGAGAGTGAGGAGAAAAGGATCAGACAATGTCAGGCTTTCTCAAGGATCGGAGGCACTGCCCTTTCATTTTATTGATAAGGAAAGAGTTCAAGAGGGTGACTCAACTGCTCGACACTGGCAGAGTGAGACTGAAACAAGCACTGACCACCACACCTTGCTATTGAGGCAGACAGCACAGGCAGAATGCCTAACACTGGGGAGTTACAACTGAGCAATGGCTCAAAGTCTAAGGAGAATGTGAGGACTTGTTTTCAGGATAGGCTCTGGCAATCAGTTAAATGTAAGGACTCTTTAGATATCATAAGACCCTGAACTATGAAAGCCAGTTCTTGGAAAGCCAGGAGAACCTTGTCCAGCAGAAGCAACTATATGCCAGGGAAGACCAGGGCATTGTAGGATTTGGACCCCTGAAATTAGAATCGTGTCATTAATTGTGGAAGGTTGGTTCATGGGAAATGTTTGATGGTGAGTTACAATAGTAAAGCAGAAAAAATGCTCTGAGCTGAGATGACTTAAGCTATTGGATCCCCTAATATCACCTTAATTTTCTATACTCTTAGGACTGGTGTGGTAACAGAAATACAGGAACTCATTGAGTTTCATGTCAGTCAGTATTTTGCCTCTTGCTTGTCTAGCCATCCACAAACTTTTGTCCGCAAGTATAAAAATGCAATTGTGTCCCTTTTTTTTCTTGTTGTATTTTGCTGGTGGGGATTAGAAGAAAATATGATAAATGGATGAAGACTATGCAATAGAAAGAGATTAATGCATTAATATATCATGCAGTCCCCAACCAGATACTAGACAGTAAGGAATAGACTTTGTTTGTAATAAATTGCAGTGAAAGTAAGACTTTGCAATTAATTAAAAGTTTTGTTAAGAAGCATGTATATATACAACTATTTTAAATTTTTAGAAAGGCAAACACAAACCTCCAGCATTTGTAAATGATGTACTAATCAAATGGATTTGAGTCTTTTAGCATATCAAAGCCATCTGCTAGACTGATGGCTTTGGTCTTGTATTTAGAATTGTTAAATGATTAAAATAAGAGGACTTGGACAGATTGATTCTGTAAATATATCAGCCAAGTGTATTCACTTGATGATTATAGACAGGGAATAGTCAAGAGCCTTGTTTAAAGACTGAATACCTTCCTAAGTGAAAACATACTAAATAAAAAACTATGAAAAAATATATTAGTGATTTGGAACCAAAATCTCAGGCAAAGAAAGTGGAAATGGATTATGTGTCTCATTCTGAGCAAGTGTCCTGGGCCCCTGAGGTGACTGTCTACTGTCTACTGTCTCCCAGTGAGTAGTTCCCTTACTCATGAGGGACCAAAGACAGAATGTGATTGAAGCCATTGTCCAAGGGAAATAGAAAATTTGCTTTCTAAACCTCTCCATCTCATTGATAAATGTGTTTAATGTTAGATCTTAAAATCTTTCCAGTGTTTAAGGGAGTTAGCTTCAATTATCCTGTGTGAGGAATCCATTAATGGATCTAAGAAGGTGGAAAGGGCCCAGAATAAACAATGGGACAGCTAAGGCCCCAAGAAGATGCCACGTGTATACAGGAGGCCACACTGCCACATGAGCCTTTTTCACTTGTGCTGTTTCTTTGTGACCCTGGAAGCCAAAACATGATTCTTCTCATTTTGTTGACAAGAAAATTGAGACAAATGCAGAGGATTGAAGTGACATGTTGATGTCAGCTAGGACACAAATGTCTGATTTCTGTTTCCATGTAGAGTTTTCCTTCCCCTACCTCAAGAGGCTTCTCTGAAGTCGACCTTCAGAAAAAGAGCGACATTGTATTTTTCCTGTGTGGACAGAGATTCTGAGATTCCAAGATTTCCTGCCCACCAGGCTTCTTCATGGGACTGGCACTGAGTACTTGTAGGTCATCCTGTGAAGTCTCAGAACCAAGGGGCATGTTTGGATGTTGCGATGGTTAGGATGAAGGAAAACCTACAGCCTCAGAAAACATGACTTTGGGCAGGTCTGTGAGGCCTTTCCAGAGGAGGTCAGCACATGGGTCTGAGTGGCCCTGATGGGGAGGTCCACTTTTGGTTCAAATGCCCACCACCCACTTGGCCAGGGATGGAAAGAGCAATTACAGAAGACAAAATGGTCCCCAGCCCCTTGAAAGCTGGGACATGCTCATCTCCTGTCATGGACATTCGAAGTCCAGGCCATTTTGCTCTTGACTCCAGGATGTATGCCAGCAGCCCGCATGCTGGGCTCCTTGGCTTTTAACCTCAAACTGAAAGTGACTGCATTGGCTGCCCTGGCTCTGAGGCCTCCACACTTGCACAAGGCTACCAGCATCCAGGGTCTTCAGCATGCAGATGTCCTGTCATAGGACTTCTCAGCCAGTGTAACACCACGGGCCAACTTCCTAACAAATATCTCTCAGACATACATATCCAACCTGCTGGCTCTGTCTCTCTGGAGAAGCCCTACTACTCAGATGTCCCCACATCATGCAGGAAAGCACAGTGGAGGTCACTCCATGGGCTGGACCTTCACTTCAAATTCCAGCTTCACCTTTTAGAGCAAAGACTCTGCCAGGAAACCAATTATTTATTTATCTCTGCAATATAATACCTGTTAAGTGAATAAACTATTCTTTATGGGGTGCTCAGCATTCCCAAAGAAAGTTAATTAACATAGGCCAAGTGGATAGAAAATTAGATTTCAGAGCAAATGCTTGTGAAACCAAAGAAGCAGTGGCCAGGCTTTATGTGCCACCTTTAGTCTGAAGGCACAGAGACTTCACGTCTTCACCCCTAACCCCAAAGCCCATGACCATCCCATGGACCAGTCCCCCAAAGTCTAGGGTTCCCTCAGATGCAATCCCCCATCAGTCCTTATCAGAGACTTGAGATTACAGCAGGGCACTCACAATCTCCAGAGTATGGACAGAGACCTGAATATTGGCAGAGTGAGACTGAAACTAGCACCTTCCAGTGCACCTCACTGTTGAGGCAGCAAGTGCATGAGGGAGGTGTGCACACAGAAACTGTTGGTTAGTATGCACTGGCTAGATTTAACCCAGTTTAGAGGCCGATCCTCAGCATTTGAGAACAAAAGATGGGGTTGTGGGGAGGGCAGCAGTAGCAGCTGTTTCCACTAAGCCAGTCCCCTCAGAGGCTGTGAGTAGCAGGTAATTACAGCAGGCTGATTGCTCTCCAGGACTGACAAGCAGACAGCTTACTGTTAGATCCCTCAAAATCCCGCTTCTGAGATCCCTGTGATGCACTATCAGTGGGAGAAAGTGGAGCTGATCAGGCCTCTGATGAACTTTATGCCACTCGTACACCCAGAGCAAGGGGCTGCCTGACCCTGGAGGCCCCTCTTCTGCCAGCTGCTGTGTACAATGGGTACCACCCACCCACCCAAGCATAACAGCCAATGGTGACTGTCCCTCCTGATTGAACTCGTTTAGCACCAGCTCACAGTGACCAGGGCAAAAAGCCTAGAATTGAGACACTTTCAGTTTCTGTTTGTGAAGGCAGCACAGAATGACTCAGCAGAGGTCCCTGAAGCCACACTTCCCCACTTACCACTTGGGGAGCCAGTGGCTGGTAGTACTATTTCTGGTTAATGGTTTGATAAATCTATCAGCACTCTCTCCCTAGCCTCATGCTGAGGAGGGGTGCCTGGGGTTACTGCCACAGCTCAGTGGGGCTGGCCTGATCATAGTGGGACCCCTTGGCACAGGCAGTCACTGTCTCTGAGGATGATGAAAGAAGATGCAAACCAACTCTTACAGTGCAAGATTCTTTTCAGGCCCCGAATACAGTGAAATTCCTAAGGGTCTGCATTTGTAAAAACACAGATCATTCTTAAGCATACCAAAGTTTGATTTGCACTGGTCTAAGGACTCTGAGACCTCTTGTCACATTTTCTACCTGTGCTGAACACTGGTGATTCATTTTAAATCTCTTTTCTACAAGGATCTGTTTGGCCATGTGTGAGGGTAGATCCACAGGGCAAGACCTGAGGGGTCACCAGTGATCAGATAGCCTGCTCTTGAAGAGGTGGCTCCCTCTTCTCTCTCACCAACACCTCTCAGCTTGGCCACAGCTTCAGACGAAGACAGCTTCAAGTGTCCTCAGCTTAAAGCAAGCCCTTGTGCTTGGGTGGCCACACTCCCCTGTGTCTGAAAATGAGGCACTCCCTTTTTCAGTACTGACTGCAAATTTTCTATACATAAGTAAAGTGGGAAGACTTCTGAAAATGCGTAAACTTCCAAGTCTCAGGACATCTAGATTTTTAGGAGTTGACTGTCCAGTTTTGACATTCAGGAGGTGGCTATCCAAGGCTTTGCATGGTTTAACCTCCTTCTTTTGGCTTTTCCTCAGACACCCTTGTCCATGGTAAACAAAACAGTGTCTGATGCCTGGGCTCATGGAATGTACAGATGCAAGTGGAAACCTAAACCTTTTTGTGTTGCAAGAAGAGGCAGAAAAATCACATGCATGCAAAGAAAGAGAGGAGGTCAGATGAGATTAATAGATACAAATCAACACATGACTTGGATGTTTATGTTTCACTGAGACACACATAAATTAATCCTTAGTGCTATAAGTACTTACATCAGTACCCAGTTTCATCAGCATATGGTGAAGGAAAGCAGTAAGCTCCTTCTCTCCTATGTAACCTTTTTCTAAAAGCAAAAAGACAACCATAAACAACAGTCACTTATGCAGAATAACATGTGACTTTCAGCTTTTATCTAAATTTGTTTTCAATCTCACAACACATATTTCCATGGATACCATTTTTGCTACTCCAATAACTAAGTACCAGCACATACATACAGAAGACATGGATGTGGACAGTGAATACAGATTACAGACTACATGCTTCATGCAGGAGGTTATATTAACTTTTGGGAAAAGAAAGTTATTAAATACATAGATTGTAATCAATGAGTAAACATAAGTTTTAAAATAAAATCTAATCCAATGATTTTGGAAGGTTGAAAAACCAAACAGAGGAAAATATTGAATCTCAGTTTGCAGTTTTAAACAGTTTTAGATGTTTTCTTTTTCTTTATTAAAAAAAACAGTTTCATTTTATTTTTAAGACAATTTTTTTTCTTTTTCTTTTTCTTTTTGGTGGACAAAGAATAAATCTGAAAATTGATAAAATTCCTGCTCCTTTTCCGAGTGTGTTAGGTCAAACAAAAACAGTCACTAGTAAAAATAAGCACACTTAGGGAAGGCTACTTTCAAATTACTGAGACTCAGCTCACCGTGCATATATAACACTTAGCATTATAAAAATAGCGCGCGCACACACACACACACACATGCACACACTCTGGAAAGGCAGCAAGTTTGCAAGAGGTTTCTGGACGTCCCCACACCTGCTCTCCACAGGTGTGTCCAGATTTGGGCATGAACGACGCAGGCAAGCGACTTCCCCGAAGGGAAAGGGGCGCGGGAAGCAGGTTCGGTCTACAACTCCAATGCAAGTGCGAGCGCTCGCTCTACTCACCGTCCGCATCAAAGCGCTGCCACACCTGCCAGAAGCCGGCGGCGTCCAAACACCGCCCCAGAGCCAGTCCGCGGGCGCTGTCCATGGTTCCGACGCGGAGCCGGGCTCCGGGCACGAGGACCCGAGAAACTTGGGTGACAACTCCCTTGCCGGCCTCCTAGGCTACTCCACCTGCTCTGCTGCCCTCTGATCAGTGACCTGTCGGGAGCCGCTGGCAGGGAACTGGTGGCGCAGGGTCGCTGAACTGCCCCCAGCCTCGACAGTGAGCTGCACGGACAGCAGCTTCCGAACGGCCCCGCCCCCGAACGGCCCTGCCCCTGACAAGGCCTGCAAAGCTCCAGTCTCTGCCCTGCGAGGGGCTCCGGAAGAAAGGAGCTGTCTCCAGCTTTCACCGCTGGCTGCGTTGGCCTTTAACTTGTTTGTCAGAGTCGGGAAAAGCATCCCCTTTACTTTGACTCACCTCTCAAAGGAGTGTCCCAAGAGCTTTTCTACAGAGTTGTCTCACTTAAATAGGTGGAAGAGGTGTTCAGGGGCCGGCCCTTTCGGCCTGACAGGAAGTGTGGTGGGAGGGGAGGGGAAGATTAGAAGTGCTGAGAAGAAAGTATTGTTAAAACCGGCCTGGGGCCACAAGCCTATAATCCCTGCACTCTGGGAGGCTGATGCAGGAGGATCACAAGTTCCATCCCAGCCCTGGCAACTTGGTGAGACCCCCCCCATCTCAAAATCAAAACTTAAAAGGCCTGGGGTTGCAGTTCAGTGATGTAGTTCAATTCCCAGGATAAGCGCATGCGCGAGCACGCGTGCATATATAATCACACACACACACACACACACGCGCGCGCGCGCGCGCCAAAATTACTGTGAAGCGGTCATCAGCCACAATAGAGTCTCAATTATGTAGAATAGACAGAGCGGGGCTGTAATGTTCTATAAGGACCTGCAACTGCACTGATACCGCCAGTCACTGTGGTATAAAGCACATCTTTAGGGCGCTGAGGGAAAGATGAGTGTATTCACATTTGATTGGATAGTGTCTGAAACAATAAACGAGCTGCAGTTTTGGCTACCTTCGCAGAGCCTTGAGTTGGAGAATCCGTGTTAAGAGTTTGGGTATTAGATAAGACTTGGACCAGAAATTGATCATCTTTGTGGCACTCTGACTCTGATATTATATTAACAAAATTAATAAATTAAACAAAAATTAAAATTAATAAAAACAAAATTTTTAAAGCACACCTGTTCTTTTCTGGCTGAAACCATAGAAAGTGCCAAAGAGAAAAAGCAGGTTCCTGCTCTGGCAGGATTTTTTAAGAAAGAGAAATGATTTCACAGAGTCAAAGAAAAAGTGCCTGAGAGAGAAGCTTGCCCAAAAGATACTTCAAAAGGTAAACAGGAGGCTCATCTATAGAAAAGCCAAGTACTATCACAAGGGATGTTACAGAAAGAAATTCAAATGGCTTGCAAGAAAAAATCCTGGCAATTTCTATGTATCTGGAAACCCCAAATTAGTGCTTGTCACCAGAACCAGAGGTATCAATAGTGTGAGCCCAAAATTCTGGAAGATGATGCCTGAGCCACATCATCAGTGGCATCTTTTTTAATCTCCACAAGGTTTTGATTCATTTGCTGAATACTGTGGAACTATGCATTACTTGGAGGTACCCTCACCTAAAGTTACTAAGTAATCTATAAGAGTAATTATGGCTAAGTAAGAAGTGAACTGCCAGGACAGATTGGTCATCGCTTGGTAAATATTGTGTCTATACTGTTTGAAAATGTTTCAAAGAGACAAATACATAAGCACTTTTGCTGGCAAACACACATTTGGTAAAAGTTTGTTTTTGTTTTCCAGCTCTTCACTGGGTGATGAACACGACAATGACCATCTTTCCCTGCAGGAAGAAAAATGTGGCCATCTTTCCAGAATTGTGGAAAGCGTTAAGTTTGTGAACTGAGGTACCACTGTACTTTCCTGTAACCCTCCAAATTATCTTCTCTACAAGGTGAAATGAAGAAGACCATTCTTATTGTTGAAGTTGTGGATGCTGGCAACAGGAAAAACCAGAACAACAGGTTTATTAGGATGATGAACTAAGATATCTACCATGGTATTTTTGTTAATAAACAGTGTCAGCTCCAAAAAGTTAGTAAATAAATAAATAATAAAGCACATGCAAAAATCCATCTAAACCAGAGTAGTAAAAAGACCATGACACTCGTGGTCAGATGGCCCTGGATCAGGGCACCAGCTCCACTGTCTCCTAGCATTATGGCCTGGATCATGAGTGTTCATCTGCGAGACTCAGCTTTCTTTTCTATAAAATGTATCTTACTGCATCTGTCTGGAAAGATCCTATTAAGGCTTATATCCAGATGTCTCCCCAAATCTTCATGTACTCATAGATGGGGATTTTTGGAGCAGCTGGATCTAGGGTATGCGATTCTAGGATTAAGAGTGTGTGGTAAAAAATTAGTCCACTGATTGGCTTGGCATAGTTCTGTGTATGGATAACGGAAAGGTACACCCTGGATTTAGGTGGCCCAAAAGGGCTGGCAGCATGGAAAGGATAAAGGGGACTGGAAGACTTGCTTTGCTGCTTGCAACTTGCTGCCTTCTGCCTTCTGATTGCCCTGCTATAACCTGTTTCTTCTCTGCAATGCCCCTCTGTCACACCACCCTGCCTTGAAGCCAGCTAGGGACTGAAACCTCTACAAACTGTGGGTCAAAATAAACCCTTTCTCCTTTGACTTTGGGTATTGAGTATTTTGTCCCAGCAAGGAGAAAAGTAACCAAGGCAGGTGCCATGAGGATCACAACCACATATTGTAATATAAAATGAATTATAGCTGTTACAGTGTTGTAGGTGATGGGAGCTGACTGTATTCTTTTTAAGAAATGGCTTAGAGAAAATAAGAAAAGCCTGGAAAACTCATAGCCAAGAGGAACCTTAAGAAACATGATGATTAAGTATAATGTTTTCTTCTGGGTGTGATCCTAGAACTGAAAAAAGACATTGGATAAAAATTAAGAGAATTAAAACAAATATGGATTTCAGATTATAATATTTCTAAAAATACTTTAGAAGAAAACACTTCTGGGTTCAAGGCCCAACTTTGCCTTTTAATATCTGTGTGATAAGGATGACTTACTCAGAAGCCTCACTTTCTTTCCTGTGAAATGGGGAAAACAGTAGCATTAGCTTTTTATTGTTGTCATAAAGATTAAACATTCTGTGCTGTACTCAGCATTATATACTCAATGTAAGTTAGCTACTAAGACGATGATACTCTTTACATACAAATTTGGAAGATGGTGAAATAAAGTCAGGACTTTTGAGGAGAGTGGCTTAGGTTAAAAGGAGAAAAAAAGTATTATCACTGTGGGGAAAGTGGTGTGTATAAAAATGGGAGAACAGCTGCAGGAGAAGAAAATGGCACCGTATCTACAGTTACCATGTGTGGTCTTGGGAAATTATTAGATAGAATGCCATACCTCAGTCAGGAAGACTAATCTGTATGAATTCACCAAGTAGATGGTTGTCTTATTTTCTGATAAATAATGGGAAAAAGGAAAAACAAGGCAAATTTGAAAGTAGTCAAGATCTAATGTAGGGGGATAGTCAAGTAAATGATAATCTCTATGAGGGTATTAACTACACACACAGAAATCTTGATTTTGAGGCCTGAAGTCACAGAAGGCTTATCAAAACATAAAGTTAAGATGGCAACACAGAAGAGAGCCATTAGGAAAGTGTTGAAAGTCACTGGATTAGCAGGACACAAAGTGGAGAGGTTCTCCAACCTGAGAATGGAGATGACGGCAGAAACTCTTAGTTACTTTTCTTGTTGCTGAGACAAAATACCCAATATCCAAAGTTAAAAGAGAAAAGGTTTATTTCAGCTCACAGTTTGTAGAAGTTTCAGTCCATATAGGACTGGTTCTAAGGCAGAGCAGCAAGACAGAGGGGCATCACAGAGGAGAAACTGTCCACAGTGTGGCAAGTGGAAGATGGTGAACAGTAAGCAGCAAGCACGAAACACAAATCCTGCCTTCTTTCTGTCCCTCCATATTCCATCCCGGCTACAAGCCTATTGATTGGTGCCACCCAAGCCTATTGATTGTGGGGCTTCGATTATCCACACCCAGAACTATGCTAAACCAATTTAGTTATCACACACCCTAGATCCTGCCACCTCCAAAAAGTCTCACCTATGAGCACACGAGGCTTTAGGAGGACATCTAGATATGAGCCACAACAGGCATGGAAGAACCAGAGATGATCTACACAAGATTGTTATTGTCAAACAGAAAGCACATACTCAAAAACAGCTGGAATGAGTTTAATATACATTGTACAGCTTATGGATTAATTTGGCTTCTTCCCCTGAGATTTGTTTAACTGGTTTGGAATGAACTTCTACATTGATATTTTTGAAAAAGCTCCCCTAGGAATTATATTAGAACCATTCATAAATCTTTTGTCTCTAAATTCCCTACTGATTATATTTTGGTCATTTTATTATTTGGATATTGCTTCTCTGAAGAACAATTTGTAAGAAAAACCTTCAAAGGAATTAATGTTACTTTTTTATTAATACCCCATCTTTTCAACAGGAGATTAGAATTTATACTTCGAAGTTTTTCTAGTAAGTGTTGACAATTGATGGTTGAAACTAGGGACTAAAATGGATGGTTTTCTTTTTCCTCCTGATTTCATTTTCTCTCGCCTGCTTTTCTCATTAACATAGCTAATTGATAGTTCACTCTAGAAGAAACAGCAGTGGTCTATAATTTGAAGCATTGCTAATTAACCTGATGCTTTCAATTCCAAGCTATCTACATCTTTTTACAAACTCAGAATGATATTTTCAAGTAGTTATATGAACAATTGTTCCTTTTGTATCATCTCGCAAAAGCTAGAGAACATTAAAACATGATAGACCCCTCACAGATGGATATATAGACCCTAGAATTCAGAGATAGCCTTGATTTAGTGCTCTACCAGCTCCAAAGAGCAAAGGAAAGAAAGAGACTAAAAGAAATTGGACAATGTTTATTGTGAGAAAAATTTAACATTGGAAATAGAACTAACATTTTAAAAAATATCTCTATTGTTTTTTTGCAATCACATCAGTAGTATTTAAATAATATAGATGAGAAAATTTTAGAAAGGAGACTCCTCTATAATTTCACCACCCTGAGATAGCCAAAATAATAGATGTATGTCTTCCCAGTCATTTTTACATTCATGAAAATTGGATTATACTGCTCTGTAATTTGCCTATTTAACTTGATTTTATGTAGTCTATCATTAAATATCCTCCTATGATGTCATTTTAATGGTAGCACTAACATTTATTTAAAGTTCTTGTTTTGCACTTTAAATTATCCTTAGGATTTCACTATCAGAAGTTTGCACATTCTCAAAATTATTTCTTTGGGAGATAATTCTAATGTACAAGCACTAGGCTGAACAATACATAATATTTTAAGTCTTTAGTACACATTGTCAAAAATGGATTCCATTTTGTATTACAAGCTCTTACTCCCATTAGCAGTGGAGGAGAGTAACTTTCTCCCTATATTACTAATTAAAACTTTTGAATGAGATTCATTCTAAAGTGGTAATTAATAGCTTACAGTGATTGGTTGGGGTGGTTTAGTATTTAAGAGGTTAGCTATATGTCAAAGTAAGTCTGTGATACCCAAATGGCTGATTATGAGACAAGAAGGTAGGATATGCTAAAACTGCCTGGGAAAGGAGGTGTGAAGATCCCAGAACACATACACAGAACAGTTCCCAAATCCCTGAGTTTGGATTTCTTGGGAGCATTCGAGCAGGTTTACCATAGGTTGGCCTAGACCTGATGTCAGCCTGAGGAGTAGATATTATTAAAAGCACAATCCACATTGAGTTTTTGCCACTGTGGTGTCTCTTGCATGGTGACCCACCCTCACATTATTAGGTATACTTCTTTTTCTACTTTTACTTGGCCCAAACTCACTCTTCAGAGCCTATTTCTTTTCTTACCTTCAATAAAACTTTGCTACTGTTTGGGCTTATCTTGACCAATTCTTTGTTCAGGACAGAAAGAATCTAGGAACCACCTCCAAAAGGAGACTCCAGCACCTCAAAACATGGTAACAATATGTCGCTAAATTGTGAACGAATTTGATTATCATTACTAAAGCAAAAAGCCAGTTCTTAAAAATCTCTAGAAGTGTTAAAATAGGTTGAAACTCTAAATATTTTTTCAGCCACATATATGGCTATCTCATTATATATTTAATAGTACAAAATAATAGTGAAGCCATAAAAATTAACTTTCTTTCTCACTTGTTCCCCTCTGACTCTACATTTCTAAATTAGATGGAAGTCTTATATGACTTGGGATTATGTCTGATGCAAAATACTTCCTAAATCAGTGGCCATCAAAGTTAAGTCTATATGATATCTTAGATTGTAAATATATGTGGTTTCTCTTAGTAGCTTTTTATTATCAATTTTTAATCTAATTCCATTGTAGTTGGAGACTGTGATCTATGGTAGCTATCTTTCAAAATTTGTTGAGATTTGCTTTATGGAGCTGTATAAAATAAATTTTCATAAATGTTTCACATGTGAACATTTGAAAAACATAAAAATCTCAATTTGGGGGTGTAAAGTTCTACATATATATGTCCATTAGATCACATATGTTAATGATGCCATTTAATTTTTTTCCCCCCTTGGGACTAGAGATTGAACTCAGGACCTTGTGCTTGCCAGGCAAGAACAGTGCCACTGAGTTAAATCCCTGACCCCAAATTTCTGCATTATTAATGACTGGTTTAAATTCTGAAGCATGTTAAAAGTTTTCCATTTTGATGTTGAATTTGCTTCTTATAGTTATTTCCAGTTTTTTGGTCTAAACATTTTGAGACTATGTAATTAGGTAATGCAATACAAATTTGATTTATACAAATGTTGCTTTAAAAGTTTTTAGTGAGCAGATCCATTTTATAGTTGTCCAATTACTTTTATCTCTTATTTTTCTGCCCTTTTAAAGTCTATTTTAACATATTTGTACCAGTTTTCTATATCTGTATGATACTGATCTCTCCCTCCACTGTTTCATTTTCCGTATTTTAGAAGTGTCTGTAGAATAGCCACTTTCATTTATTATAATCTATCTTTTTTTTCTACTTTATGATTGATAGTTTTTCACTCCCCTCCTTACTTGGAGGTTATACATTCATTTTGTTTTAGTTATTTTTTTACTTCACAAATATAAACATGTGTACTTAACTTTAAAAGTAAAAATCAACTATAAATTTCTAATCCTCCTAAATAACATAAAAATCTTAGACTACTTGCCAATTTACTGCTATATTCTGATTTATAGGCTATTGTTATTATATGTTTCAAAAGTATTTTTAATCTACAGAGTATCGCTACTTTTTTATCTAGTAGTAATTTAAATTTTCTAACATTTATCATAAATTTCGCTTATTCAGTGCTTTTTGCATTTCACAAATTGCATCTGGGATTATTTCTATTCCTTCTGAAAATTATCCTTCAAAATCTCCTTTGAGCTTCTGTTGGAAAGAAATACCTGAAAATGTTACCATTTGTCTGCAAATGTCTGTATTTCACCTTTGCTCTTACAATAATGTCGCCAGATGTTGATTTATGTAATGACCTATACCTTCTCTCAGAGCACTGAACTCATTACTATACTACGCACATACCCGATACACACAGACACACACTTCCCGCCGTCTGCATGTCGTTGCCACAATAGTTGAGAACGCAGTTATTGGTCTATCTGTGATCTTTTTGTAGGTATCTGTCATTTTCCTCTGGCTCCTCTAAGGATCTTCTCTGTCTTTGGTATTTTGTGGTGTCAGTTTTATGTGTCTAGAGATGGGCTTATTTTTATTTCTGTTGTTTAAAGTTCACAAGGCTGTTTGAATCTGATTTGGTATTTCTCATTAGCTCTACAAACATCTCTGTATTTTCTATTCAATATTCCTCTCCCTCTCACCATTTCTTACTGTCCTCTTCATCTCTGTTTGTATCTCTCTCTTCTTTCCTTCAGGAATTCTGATCAGAGGTGAGGTAGAAAAGGAGAAATATAGATAGGTAGAAAGGAGACAAATCAAGATTTTAAAATTGTACTTTGAAGAAAAACTGCAGCTGCAGGATGCAGAAGTTACTCCAGCCCAGTTTAGATTTGTTTTTCCCTCTTCTCCCAAGATACAATAAGCTTGAGCAATTCTTTTTTACTGGCAACCATTCAGTCTTTCCTTTTTTATTTGCAGATAGTCCTCTTTCAGCTGCAAATAGACCACTTCTTTTCACCTGTGAAATAGGCTTTCCTTATGTCTTTCTGTGACTAGGCTATCTCTACCCTCCCCAAACCAAGACCAAGACTATAGGCTAACAAATTCCAGATTTCCACTGCCAAAACATACACGCATTCCCAGCTCGTACTGTAGTGCACCCCTCTCTCTCGAGGTACTACACTTTATTTCTTTGAGTGAGTACTTTAAATTATCTAATAATCCCTTTGTCCTTTACTGGTGAGTCTTGAAAATTCTTTTTCTGCAAGTAGAGTCAGCAAACCTGCAACTTAATTCTACTTAATTCTTAGATCAACTTAGTTCTTAGTTAACCTGCAATTTAGTAGGGTGGATTTAGGAACCTCCTACAACCCTATCTGGTTGACATAGGAGAAATACAACTACTGACCTTTTAGATGTCAAATGTGCCAAGTTTGTGATCCTAGAACATTGAAGAATAAAGTCATGAACCAAAGGAAGAAGTAAGGAGAATTTTATTAGAAATAGGAAGAAAAGAATGGCTCTTGGATTTTCAGGAGGGGACCCAAATGAGGTGGGCACTGAGCCCCTTGTCAGTGATAGAGTTCTCTATCAGGCAAAATGGCCCCAACAGTCCTACATTCTAAAATGTCTCCCGTTCTTAAAATGGTTCCTGCTTACAGAAATGAGCCTCTTGGGGTGGTGGGGAGTGAAACCTACCCACTCCGGAGAAGCAAAACCTAACTTGTTGTTCCACCCTGACCCTCCCCTTCCAATCACCCGGCATCCTCTTGCCTGCCCAACAGCCCAACCAATTCTCAACTCTCACACTACTCTCCCCACTGCACTCCCTAGATAAACCTCACCCCAATTAGTCTCTCCCTCTCTCGCTGTTGTTCGAGGTAGCCTGGCAGCTCTTTTCCCCCAATAAATCCTTGCCTCAGTGTTACTGTTTCGGCTCGTTTTCTTTCATTTCAGTCAGGGGTAATTCACAGAACCAAGTCAATTGAGAGTACAACATGGGTCAATGCCATTGACCTATAGGATTACTAGCCCCTTAGCTAACATTCATCTAATAGAGAAGAAGGTCATGTGGCCAGGGTACATGGAAAGAAAAAGAGACAGTATGGGTCCCAATGCTCTGGTCACCCACCTGGGCGACTGATGCCTATCTGGACTTTGTGGACCAGGTGGTGCTAACTACAGTATAATTCTAAGTTTATGTTTATCCCTCAGGAAGCATGCAGGTCTGGCCTTTGCATCTTCATCTTGAAGCCTGGCCTTCTTTGTCCTGATGTCTTTGTATTTTTGTACTGACTTCTTTGAGAGCTCAGTCCCTCTCTAAGTATATTAATTTCTACCTAACTTGGCTGCCTATAATATGGTGACAAGAGCTACCTTAGTTCTCACTCTAAGCTTCCCTTTCGCATTTCCCCGCTCTTTGCACTGCATATTTTATAGTATCTTTAGATCCATCTTTTAATTCATTAAGTCTCAGGTCAGCTGTATTTAATCAATTTATTAGTTATTTAAATAATTATGTCAGCATCACCTATTTTGTTCTTTTAAAAGTAAGTTTAATTATATCTCACTGTTGTTTTTCTCATATTTTATCATTTATTTCTTTAAATTTGTTAAAAGCATGTAATATTTTCTTATATTTCTCACCCCTGAGGAAGGATTCCACTGTTTATCCTTCTGTCTTTATTCTTTTGACTGTATGTATTCCTACAGTTTTTGAAAGTTTATGACAATAGTTTTTCCAGAGAGGATTTGCATTTTCTTATATCAGATGCGTGGGTATTATTTACACAAAGCAACTTTTAACTAAATTCACAGACTGAGAATTTTTGTTACAATAGCCAAGAAGATTCCAGCAGCAATCATGAAAGAGTAACACAAATAATACAACTGGGGCTGTGGGACTATTCCCCTCCACTCAGCTAAACGTGGGGAACACCCCAGGGCCAACCTCCCTGACTTGTCCTAAGGTCCACTGCCTGGAGGTAGAGATAAGAACAAAGATCTCTTGGAAATTCTGAAATCCCAAACCAGGGGGCATGTGTGCTAGATGGCTGGCATGACCTACAATGACCTTTTCTTTATTTGCAGCTTGTTAAAAATTCATACACATGAACTGCATCTCATATGTCCCATTATAACAGAGTGAACTATGGAAAAGGACATGCGCAGTAAACACAACTAACACGACTGAGCACCCTGTCAATCATGTTGTTAATCATGTTCTAGAAGACCCAATGGGAGACTCCCTAGACAGAGGGCAACATTTTAAATTCTTAAATCTGCCACAAAACTGCACTTGTGCCATTTTTCTTTCCATTACTGAGCATACTTTGGCCTTTTAAACATCATCAAACTTTGCTGCATCTTCCTTAGAAGTCACGTGCCACACCCAGTTTTTGTTCATCATGCTCATCACACACAACAACGTGGAAACCTGTCTCAGGATGCCACCGCCCACAGCAACAGGATGTGGCATCCTGTGGTCTGTCTTTGCCAGCCCACCCCCTAATCTCCCAGGCTTGTCCCTCTTTCAAATGTAGGAAGAGGGAGAGGAGTCAGAATTCAAAGCACAGAGTGACAGTAGATTTATTACAGCAAAGTGAAAGTAAATTTATTACAAAAGGAAACAATGCAAAGCTACTCCAAGGAGTGGAGGCCCAGAGCTGGGTGCCACCGGACACAGGACAGGAGTCCTATCTTTATGGGATAGAAGCTGTACAGGCACAGTGATGCTCAACAACTAGGCCACACACCGGGAGGTCTGACAGATTTTGTTTAGGAAGGCAGGTTAGGGAGAGAGGGAAGAGAGAAAGAGAAAAGAATAGAGGTAGGAGAGAGAGACAGGAGAGAGAAGGAGAGAGAGGAACAAAGAAAGGAAGGTCTTTTTATTAGTTTTGGGTTGGGCTATTGTTTATTTATGAGGAGTGGGCTACCTTTAACCCATCACAGGCCAGGTTGTCTTTTATGGGTTTAGTCTTGCAGAAACAGGTTTAACCTCTCTGGACCACTGTGGCCTTGCGGGGAGAGAAACTAAAGAGCATGAGGTCTTTAAGAGGCAAGAAGTGTTGTGCCCAGATCGCAATGTCCCCAAAGACCACCAAGGAGTTGAATCTGATGTAAATACACGAGGAGTTTGTTACAAACTCGAGCCTGGACTCTTGGACTTCACCAGTGCAGCGGTTCAGTGACAACAGCCCCAACTAACTTCCAGACCCTCCTCTTCTAGGGTATAGGGGGCTTGTAATTCTCCTTCTTTCTTATTGCTTATATTCTATACCTTAAATCTATTGGATGTTGCTGGGGAACTTGCAAAAGTGGGCAGGCAAAGCGGGAAGGGGCTAGAATCTAAGAGGGGCAGTTTCAGTGGAAGGGCAGTGTGTTCTTTTACCCCTTCCTCTGATCTGTACATTCCGTTTTTCTTCTCTCTTTCAAGGTTATGTTTTCCTTTCCCACCCATCTGGTTGTGATTTTTCTAGACTAAGCAAATTCTTTCAGCCTACATTCACCCATGGGTCAGACTCTACACAAGATGGTCTCCTTTTTCAAAATGGAGTAACTTTGGTCTCTACAGAAGCACCAAGAAAATGCAGCCTATGATGGCAGCATCCGGTCCCTAACATGGGCTGTCTCCATCCATTTAGAGGATCTGCACTTAGGTGGTTAATGGGTTCATTGCTAAGGGTACAAGGTCATACAGTGTGTCAGAGTAATTAAAATCCACAGTTCAGAAACATTTAAGGATGCTCAAACCACAAAGGGGTGATTAGAGCAGATTTGTGAGCCAGCCTGATGTTATCTCTTTAGAAGTAAAACCACAAGACCTTCTGGTTTCATAGTCACAGAATTTGCTTTACTCCCACTGGGGGTGGGGCGGTCTCATCTGTCCCCACAAAGAAGGCCAGCCTGTTGTTACAAATTATAAGGAAAGAAAGATATTTTTCCCTACTACCTTCCCTACAGTTTGCAACCAGTAATTTTTAATACAGCCAACTGGGAGTTTTTTCTTTCTAGATTACCTTAACTTTGAGATCTAGCTCTTGGGCTCCCAATTTTATTCTTGTTAGATTCCTTTTCAGGCTTTATCTTTTGATGCTGTGCAATTTGAAGGGCAGGTTCACTTGATTTGGTAAATATCTTCAAACCACAAGCTAGATACCACCTACTTTTTCCTTCTTGCAGGTGAGTCATTGTGTCTTCAAAAGAGAGTCTAGTATTTTCAGTTCTTTTTCATCTACCACACTTTAGAAACACAAATAATTAAGTTCTTAATGCCAAGGTTCCTTGTAAAATATTTCTTTTTTTTCTCTGCATAGAAGCTAAATTTAAAATTCTACTGTAAAATATCTTAGTGCTTATTTTGGGGTTTTTCTTTGTTTGTTTTTGTTTTTGTTTTTTCGGGTTTTTTTGTTTTGTCTTGTTTTGATTTTTTTGGTACTGGGGATTGAACTCAGGTCCTTGCGCTTGCAAGGCAGGCCACTGAACCGCTGAGCTAAATCCCCGGCCCTCTTAGTGCTTATTTTGACAAAAAGATTTTGTGCAGCCTTTCTTTTTTCTTTCCTTTGTTTCTCCCTTCCTACCCTTATTTTTTCAACTCACAAAGTTCTACTTCTACTCGGTGGCTTTCTTTCTTTGAACATCAAAGGTAGGGGCCTGAGGCTCGAGACAAAAGAGGAGAGAATAATTTATAAAACGTTTGTCACACATGCTTAGGAAAACATGAATAATAATGCATGCCTGACAATATCTTAACTTGGATAGTCCCTGAATTCTAGAAGCATTGTTATTATAGGCTGAAACTTTTCCTGAAAATCTTTGAAGACTTAAATGAAACAAGCTGGGGAGTTAATGTGCAAGGAGTGGATGCAGCTACCAGGTAACCTGAAGAGAATTCACTCCTCCACTGCTATTAACTACAAAGCCCTGCTAGGAGAGAGCTGTTGAGAAACAGCAATGTCTTCCAAACCATAAGGGAATAAAGGAGTCTTATCCAAGACTCCCATTGCCAGATCTGGAAAAGATGTTTAAAACCAATGAATTCAGTGCTTCTCATAGTCTAACCAGCACTGCTAGGCTATGAGTACTTATTCCTATCCAAGACTTGATGGATTAACATCCCCAGACCAAGGGCTTGGAATCAGTATTTTAAAAAGCTACCCAGGAGAATCCAGGCATCCATCTAATTTAGGAAACACAGATCTAACAGTGTTGAGGAAAACTCAGAGATAACTAAGATCATTCTTCCCAACTAGTGTTTGTGTCTTTCATGCCATTCAAGACAACAGTATATGGAAGGCTAGTGTGGCTGGTCAGCTAACAGAAGTTACCAGTAGATGAGCCATGTAGACAAGAGTTTATTTAGATCATGGCATACTGCAAGGGGGACAGCAGGTAAACCTCCAGTTGGGTAAGAGATTGGGGATTTTATCAGAGTTTGAGGACATGGACAAAAGGGTCCACGTGACAAAGGTGATCATTTAATGATTTTTTGCTTTATATCTTTTTTAAAAATGCCTTTTTCTTGGATCATTTAGCACCTTGCAGAACTTCTGGGTGCACCTGAATTGAGGTTAAAATTCTATGTTTATAGTTGTAATTCTGGCAAGACCACCCTCCTCTGGCCCACAGAAGGCCTTTAGCTTCTGAGGAAATAATAAGGAAGCCAGGCATCATGGCACACATCTGTAATTCCAGCACTTGGGAGGCTGAGGGCAGGAGGATCGCTGTGAGTTCAAGACCAGCCTGGGCTACATAGCGAGCTCCAGGTCAGTCTCAACTACATAGTGAAACCATGTCTCAAAAAGCCCCCCAAAAAATTAATAATAAGGAAGTCTATGCATATTACAGAAGATGAGTTGGACTGTTTAGGGGAAAGGGTTGAGCTTGACATCAAGGATTTGTTGCTGTCTTACAAGACCACTACATAGAGCAGGATGTATTTAATTGGAGTTCCTTTATTAAGCGTTTTAATTCTGTTCCTTGCCAATGGGCAGCTACTGCACTTTACATCTGCAGAATATCATGCCTGGCCTGAATGAGACCTTCGCAAGCAAGAAGCCTGTTCTGTGCAAACAATAGGCTACTATCATAAATAGGATAGACGACCATAAAAAATATTTAGAAAGGAATATACAATCTCCCCAATGCCAAAAAGTCTAATGATTATCTGCACACTTGCACTATCTTTGGACCCTCACTCATAAACATTCCTTATGATCATAGCCCCTTCCTCAAATCCTATATAAACTTGTCTCCTAGCTAGCTGTTGGTATCTTTCTTTCTTGATGTCAGCCCATTCACAGATGGATGAAATAAATCCAGCTCTTCTCAGCTAGCTACTGAAATCTGCCCCCAGTCTCAGTCTCTCTTCACACTTGGACAGGAATAAAGCTCTTTTTCACAAAGCCTGTCTCAGAGTGGCCTTTCATATGCCACTTATAATACAGAAGGTTGAGGAGAGGTGGGGAAACTGACACCTTCCTCTCACTGCCCAAGAGTGGCAGTGGGTGACTCAACACCAACAAAGAGTGATGCATTCACAATTGTACCTTCTCAAGGATCTTCTTAAGAATGAAACAGAACAAACTACCCTATTCTTCCAGTCTTGGTAGTAGAAGGTGAGGATCTGCCAGGTCTCATTAAGGTGCTCATTTTCTTCAGGTTCTACCTCACTTCAAGCGGGGGCCCACTGGACCCAAAGCTCTGCCTAGCATGCGATGTCCCTGTGCACACCAAAATGCCAGCTACAGTGGTTGTGTGGGTAACCGGAGAAGGCAGTGGCTTTAGGCGTGAAGCACGAGTGTCCATCCATGTCCAGAGCCACCAATAACTCATTCCTGCTGGGGCCAGTGTTCCCTGCCTGGGACTGGGGGGCACAGCTGAATAGGGGAGATGTTTTCCCAAGTACAAACACATTTGGATGAAACATGTCAAGAGATGGTACGTCAAGAAGTTAATATTTTTCAAGGAGCCTGTTTAAACTTCCACAGGAGAGTCAGACTCATCTTCCAAACAAACAGCATGACAGAATGAATAAGGATTTATTTGTTCCCTTGGAACATCCACCTCTAAGTTGAACAGAACACATTTCCGGATGCTATGAGCAACTGCTGAGATGATTGCCTTTCAGAAAGCTCTCAGGTGTGTCAATATTTACCTGGAGAGACTGCAAGTTGTTTTGCTGGCATCACTATAGACTTGTCTTGATAGAAATTTGGCAGATCTGGATGCCTGATATTACTGTGCTAGTTCTAAAGAGAACAGCAGAGTATCCTATGGAAAACATCTTTATTCCATGCCTAGATTTATTTTGTGTCTAAAAGCCTAGCTCCTTGGGGGCTCTGAGCAGAAATGGACAGAAAGAAAACAGAAGACTAAAACAGCATTCTTTCAAAACAGGCCATGTTTCCAGCTTCTTGCCCTGCCCATTTTAGAAATCCCTTCTTTCCACAGCTGAGAAATTAGGGTCAACTGGATGAAGATCAAAATATGAGATGTGATTAAAAAAAGCTATGGTGAGTATTTAAAGTTTTAAAACTTGATTACAGTAAAAGACATATTGCCATTAATCCCTCTCAAGAGAGTCCCCATCACTGCTAGCACCCATTGGCCATGGTTCTTGCTGCTTTCTGAGATGTTCTGGAAATCCTCTTTGGTCCGTGTCTTTACAAAAGGTGATCAGAAATATGGTGAGTGGTGCTGCCAAGTACCATCCAACAGAAAGGCGGCCTTGTAGAATCATTATGCTGCGTCCTCTTTCACAGTATCTGACACTGTGTGACTCCTGGATCTTCCCCAAAGTCAAAATGCTCAGGAAAGGTAAACATGTTGAATCAACTCAGACCATCAAGGCCGCCACAACAGTGACAGCACAACTAAAGACACTCAGGAAAAATCATTTCCAGAATTGCTTCAGAAAGTGCAAAGAACAGTGAGATAAGTATGCTCAAAGTGAAGGGGAGCACTCGGAGGGAGATAAACTGCAGTGTGTCTGCTGCTACATTTTTTAAACAATTTAAACATTCCTCGTCGTTTTTAATCATACCCTGTATTAACTTGATTACTGATAAGGGTTAGTATAGATGATATGACTAAGAAACAGAGATAACAGGATTTCTAGTATTTTCTAATTTCCAAATAAATTACCCCAAAGTTGGTGAGCAGCCCCAGGTACCCGCCTCATGGCAGACTGACGGTGCTTTGCTGGACTTGTCCTATGGTAAGGAAGGGGACAGAGCACCCCCATCTCTGAGTAAGCAGATCTGCAGTCAGTGCACTTAGCAGCTATTAGAAGCTAAATTTTGTTCCCTCAAAATTCATATGTTGAATTTCTAACCCCAATGTGATTGTATTTGGAGATAGGGTTTAATATAATAGTTAAGGTTAAATTTGGCCCTAATGTTATGGGATTGGTGCCTGTATAAGAAAAAGAGACACCAGAGACCTCTGTTCCTGCATGCATGAAGGAAAGTTCATACGAGGACACAGGGAGAAGGTGGCCATCGCAAGACTGGAAGAGAGGCCTCACCAGAAACCACACCGATGGCACCTTGATAGTGGCTTTTAGCCTCCAGAACTGTCAGGGAACAAATGTTCTGCTGCATAAACCACCCAGCCTGTAGAATTTTATCATGGCAGCCTGAGCAGACTAATACAAGCCCTTTGATAAACTCACTCACGGGTAAAGTTGCTGATTCACCAGCAGGAAGGTGAGAGGAAACAGGTAAATCTGTAGATAAACAGCGGTTAGTTCTGTCCTTCTCCTTTAGGAGTATGGAGCAGAAATGGCTTCCCCTTTGTTGGAAACTGGAGGGAAAAGGAGCAAGAGTTCCTAACATTCTCACCCCAGGAATCTTTCCTCTGATTGTTCCCATAGGGGGTTTGTCGGGTGATCTCTGATTGAAATACCAAGAAACAAAATACCTCCTTGGGCAACATGCCCCATGCTTGGAGAGCATCAAGGCTGGGAAATTTCCTGAGTCCAATCTGCCCCCTGCAAATCCACACAGAGCTCCAATTTGAGAGCCATGCCATCCTCATTACAGAGGCAGTCTCCCTACTTTATAGACTTCCGGATATTTCAAAGGAGCTGCTGCATATCTCCCTACTCTTCTCTCTTTCTAGGTTAAATACACATGTAACCAAGATAAACAGAGGATGTACCACATGCTCATTGGTGAATTCTCTGCAGAAACATTCTTTTCATTTAACAGCATATATATTGCTTGTACATGAACAGCATGTGATACAAGTGAGATGTCAAACGATTATGTCATATCCGAGTTAACTTTGTAATGTAAACCTTCCTGTTATGAAACAGCAATTAATGAAACTCTCTTCTTCCTCACAAAATGAATTAGAACTCATTTTAAGCTCTGGCTCCTTGGTACCAGATCTTTGCATTCTAAACACTGCATGTACTGTGCTCTCTGTTCTGTTCATGGCTCCCTTCCAAGGTAACTTTTTCCAGTGCCTTCCAACAAACACCAGCTTGGTATCTGCCTCAAAGATCACCCAAAACAAACTTGGAAATGTAGGTGTGCCCCATCCTCTAATTTGAACTGTGGCTTCTGTACAATGATGTTCCTCACTTATCTATTGCTGTATAATGAACTACCTCAAAATTTAGAGGCCAGAACTCATTTGCCCACTCACACTTCTGCAGTCTGGCCCAGGCTTTGCAGAGGAGTCTCATCACTGCTCCCTGTGACATCACCTTAACTAGGCCTGGGGGGCCCCATCATGTGATTGGCAGCTGGTGCTGTCAGGCTTCCAGCTGGGGCTGTCTATTAAGATGCCTCCATTCTCCTGCAGGGGCGCCCTTAGGCTTTTCCTGGCATGACAGCTGGATTCTGACAAATTCTCTCTTTGACACAATTTAATTCAGTCTCCTGAACCTTCTCCTAGGCCCATCCACACACTTGTAAATTTCAGTTTTAGCAAAAACTGTGGCAAATCAGGGTAGCAAGAGCCTCTACCCTACCATAGATATCAAATCACATTAAGACCTGATGGGTTTCTCACCCTCCACTGTTATGTCCCATAAGGGTAGATTTTTATCTAGGGTTTTTGTTGTTGTTGTTGTTGTTGTTTTTGGTACTGGGGATTGAACTCGGGTCCTTGCGCTTGCAAGGCAGGCCACTGAACCGCTGAGCTAAATCCCCGGCCCTATCTAGGGTTTATTAAAAAAAACTACATCAATTGAGGAATTAAGAGATATATGTTAAGAAGGAGAAACAAAATCACTTTATTGGAAAAAGGGAGAGAAATAAGGAGATAGCTACCTTGTTGGAGTAAGGCAGGAATTCCAGAGCTAGAACTCCAGGGTCTTTGTTCGTAGCTCCTTTTGTTACATGGCAAGAAAGGGACTCTCCCTGCTGAGAGTTTTCATAACTTGATTGGCTATTCTGGGCTCTGAAACGCCTGCTTTTGCCATTGCCCCTTCCGTCGCCTTCGTGTACATTCTAGGTAGGCACTTTTCTGGCCTCTTTCTGCAGTCTGGGTGCTCATCTTGTGAGATTTATATCAGAGGCTCACATTCAAGGCCAAGATTGTAAAAAGAGATATGTGTGCTTTTCAGTGTTTTAATATGATGAGAGAAGCTATATATGCATTATATATAGCTGTTGAGTGTCCAGGTGTCAGTGTATATTTTACATACTGATTTTTCTATAATGTAGCCCCTCCTCACTTTGTTTCATTTGTGCTTAATTAGAGGTGGAGGGAGGAGAGAATAGTGGTCCTGGCACTGAAGTGAGTCAGGTCAGGGGCCTTACCACCTCTCTCTAGCAGAGGTTTAACTCTTTGTTTGTTACAAACCTGATACCAAATCAGCTCTTTCTCTTTGTTACCCATGGAAGGGTTCCTCTGAGATGGCTCCTTGAATGGGTTTGACTTCAGAACCACTTGTCTCTCTTGAGGTCTTGTAACATCTTTGACCTGACTGAGACTGTCTGGGTCCACTCCACTTAGACAGTTTTTGTCTTAGTCACCATCTCATCAATTGGACACAGTACCCAACATCCATGCAGGATGGCATGGTAGAGGGGGATGGTGGAGGAAAAGCTGCTCACCTCATGGTGGCCAGGAAAAAGAACATTGCAGGGAGGAGCTGGGAAGGGAGATAGATCCTTGCATGTCACACCCACAGTGGCCCACACCTCCCTACCAGATCCCATCTCCTAATACCAAGTCAGATATGTTGCCCCATTATCTATTCACTTTCCAAGCAAATGAGATTTTGGGGCCCACCTGAGATCCAAATCATAACAGTTGTGGAAGGTGTTATTTTTTAATACCTATTTATTATGTGATAGGCACTCTTATAAATTCATATTCAATTTTCACAGCTACCTTAAGTAAATTATTATCCCTAGTATCTAGATACTTTCTTGTTAGAGTGAACCTCCAAAATTCCTGAGGATTATATTGGTAGAACATGTGTAAATTGTGAAAAACCACAAATTTCAGAGATGGTCAGAAAAATGTCTATATTTTACACTCTAAACCCCTAAATATGCTATGTGCCCCATTATTATGCAATTTAATTAACTTATTTTTTTGAAGTTTCTCTAATATTGTATGTTTTTCTTTCAGCATTTTTAAAGGCTACACATATTAGAAAAAGAATTTGTGATAATAAAAGTATTAATTCCTCTGGAGACAACATACAATCATTTACATGCTATTGAGGTTTCAAAGGCCTACATGACTTTTTTAGGGGTGGGGAGAAAGCAATGTATTGTCAATTCACTTGTAAGTTTTAAATAAAACTGGTTTCCTTACCAAACATGTATGTCCTGTACATGGATCTTAGCCATGAGCTCCCAGAACTCACCAGGTAAAGCCAGAGATCAGCACCTCCTTTCACCAAGCTCAGTCGGCTTGAACTTTTCCTGTACCAAAAGTTACTCCAGGCAAATCTGCCCATCTAGTGAGATCCCCTCATTTTCCATCTCCATGAAGTAGTCCTTATTCTCAAAGAGAAGAAAGGGAACAGCTTCCTAAGGGAAGACAGGAGAAGGAAAAAAATACCTGCTAATGCTTTCCTGAGTATCCTCCCAGATATTTCACTTCCAAAAGCTCAGGAACTCCATGCAGCTTGCACTGCCTTCACAAGGTGGCTCCCTTCATTACTCAGAAAAGAGAAGAACTGTCTTCCTAATTCACTTTAGCTGTTCAGGACAACTATGTTCTTCACCAAATGATGTGATAAATGCTATTTGATAGAGGTAAGATTAAGGAAAAAAGCAAAGTCATTTGATTCATTTGGCTTAAAGAAAAAAAGTGTTCTACCACATAACAACTATCAGATCAAAGCAAGACAAACTACAAAACTTCATTACATTATGGTTAAGCACAATATTCAAATATTAAATTTTTTAAGCACATGAAGCTTATCATCTAGACAAACTGGGCTTTTCTTTGGAGCTGCCTTTGGGTAACTTAATGAAATGTTTCCATCACCTTTGACCAACTCAGATCTTGACACTTGCTAGACACTCTGATGTAAGGTAATGACATCTCAACCATCAGAGACTTAGGAGATCACCCAAACACCCTTCTTCAGAATTCAAGGAGAGGACAGAGTGTCACCCCTTACTTCTTGGTACTTCCCTGCAGAATCCCTTTGCAGCTCACCTCTGAATTCTCTGCAGGGCTTCAAGGTTTAGAAGCTCAAGTGCATCATCTTGGCCTAGTTTTTCTATGTCCAGGACCCTCTGACCACATGGCTAGCAACTCGGTGTCCTCCCCGACAGTGCTTTTGTCTTTCAGACGAAGTCATTCTTTCCTTCATGCCTCCAGAAATAAGGGTGACTGACCTCTTTGCTGTCAGAAGAGACCTACGCCAGGGACGTGCAGCACTGTGCCCAGCTCCCGAAGTAATGGGTTGGGTGTGGAGCCCTGGAACACCCCAGTGTGAGATGTGCATAAAGGGTGACAGCCTCAGTATGTCAAATGTGATACACGCTGCGGTTAGAAATCACAGGCAGATCACCACAGTTCTATTCAAATTTGTCAACAACCCGTAATAGCAAAGACAATGCTCCTGGAGGAAGCATATTTCATCTCTACTCATTTTGAGCTCTCTGACAAGGGGAAATTCATATTTTTTGATGAAGCTTTTCAGATGTAGCTTGAAGACTTAATCTCCATGAAAACTGCCCCGGCAAAGGAAGTTACAAATTCAAGTTGTAATGATTAAACAAGATAAAATTCTGACCCAAGGCTAAGATGCAGTATGGTGGGTCTCAAATACTTAGACATTCTGAGCCTTGGTGATACAGTGGTGACAGTAGGGATAGGCATCAATATTCTAAAATCCAGGTTGATCCTCCGGCTCTGGGCCAGGGATGAGCACTTGTCAGGGAGCCCAATCCTCCACCCTCCCATGAATGCAACAGGAAACTCCAAAGCTCCTCTCTCGCCTTTACTTGGCCCCAGGAGATAAATGATGTCCATCTGAGGGAATGGAGCTTCTGCTCTGGCTCAGTGAGTGTGCAGTGTGTGGGCCGAGAAGAGGCAGAGGCTGCTAAGTGAAGCGGTGTAGCTCACTGAACAGAAGTATGCCTGGCCTCAGGCCTGCACCATCATCAAAGTGGGAGAGACATGGGCCAGACAGCCACTAAACACAGCTTTGGTTACAGCTCAAAACTCAGGAGATATGAAGGAAAACACCAGAGAGATAAAAGAACATTATTTTTTTCTTCTTGCTTCCATTGCGCTGCCTCCCTACTTTGCTGGCTTACCTTGAGTTTGGCGATTTGGACAATGGACTGGGTTCTAGGCTCAGGAATTTAGGCAGGCAAGCAGCTTCTATGTGGCTAACAGGCAGGGCAGGACACCCAACAGCGAAGTGACAGCAGCAAGGGGTTGAGCCAGTGGGACTCAGGGTCAGCACCTCCATCCACGGCCCTTAATGAGGATGCTTCACCTCCCAAACCCAGAAGCATGGCTTCCTGACCTTCCTGTGCCTGGAACAGCAAAGAGGGATGTGTGAGGATTCACTACTGGGGCACGATGTCATAAAATGCTCTCAATTCAGCAGCTAAGTGCTGCACACAAATCCGTTCATGGCCCTCTCCATATTTAGGATTTTCACACTTGGGATGCCCCACAGGTCCAAATTCTCTGCTGAAAACCAGGGATGCTCTGCCTACTGAGATTTCCTTTTTATCATTCCTTTTCCTCTCTGCAGAACCTATCATTCTGTTTTTCTTTCAGTTGCAAAGTTATTTTCTCTGGAAATACAATGCTGTGTAGCAAATGAAGCACTGTAATAAAGTCAACAGGAGGAGAAGGCTCACAGCAGGGACAGAACCAACACAGAGCAGGGTCAACAGAGTGACAATGTCCTGCCAAGCAGGCTCTTCTCCCTCCTGATGAGCAGATGTTCACTGTCCTCTTTCCAGGTTCAGTGACCAATTTATAACAGCAACCAAACTCTCTCTACTATCTGATGTGTCTGACCAATAACCTGTACCAAGTAGATCCAAACTGACCAGTGCTAATCCAAAACACAGGCAAGTCAGCCTGCCCAATAAAAGTCACATAACGGACATGTCCACAAATACACACCAGTAGTTCCTGGGTTATCTGGCCCCCGCCGCATATACGAGATGAGATGTGACTCCCATAGCTTAGATTTTATACATGGTATAAACAACAAAATCATCTGCGGTTCAGTATAATGCAAAGGTGCTCGCATCCCTCCTAGTGGTGGCTTTGCTCATCTCACAGGGTCTTCAGATTGCCTAGGAGGCACTGGCTCCACTCATGGGCTCCTGATCACCCGCCCCGTCCGGTGGAGTTCCTGGGATGAGCCATTCCTGAT
Source organism: Fukomys damarensis (assembly GCF_012274545.1). Lineage (NCBI taxonomy): Eukaryota > Metazoa > Chordata > Mammalia > Rodentia > Bathyergidae > Fukomys > Fukomys damarensis. The sequence continues at coordinate 17,411,994 of NW_022900922.1, forward strand.
GGACCCTGCTGCTGCTCACACTTAGCCCCACTGGGGCTCTGAGCACAGGCCCATTTCTCCTCACAGCCACTTCACTAAGGTCACAGGACTGTGAGGTTCCAAAAGACCATGGCATGTCAGTCCCCTCTGCCTGGAGGAATCTTCCCCTTAGGTTAACACTGTGACTCCTAATGTATTCATAAAACCTGCACAAAAGCCCACCAGCTTTGGAGAGAGCTCCACTGGTCTCCAGCTCAGCAGACACACACCCTAAGTCCACCTTTCCCCTTCATCCTGGCCAGCTGGGCTGATGGCAGGCAACATGACGTAGGAAAGCCTGTTACTCATGCTTCAGGAGCAGATCTAAGCTGGAGCTCAGCTGCAGATTCGCTGGGGGCAATGCATGCAAAAGGAGAACGGGAAGGAGGAACCACAGCTTGGGTGGGAAGCACTTCAGGGTAACTCTGGGCAAGTCTCAGGTCAGGCTGGTGCAGAGCCAATGGTAAAGGCTGTGCCAGGCAGAAACAGCTTGGTTCTCATTGCCCAGCCATCCACAGCCTGAGTAGTGGATAGAGCCTCCACAGCAGGGCAGCAGCTGCAGGCTGTCAACTAGCCACGACTCCTAGAATGCTCTCTGGTCACTAGGAGAGAGGGGCGATGATTAAGGACTCCTGCCTCGAGCTCCTGGCTCTATCTCCTCTCTCTAATTATATTAAAAATATGCAATGGCTCCTGTGGCATAGAGAACACAATTCTAACTCCTTCATAAAGCAGAAAGGCTATTCACTGTCTGGCCTCTCTTCCTCTCCATGCTGAAATTCAGAAAGGGTGTGTGGTTTGCGGCAGGTGTGCTGCTTACCACAGAGGGTCCCAAGTGACTCAGGAGCTGAGCTTCTCTACCTCCCTGCTATTCTCTTCGCCCCCACTACATGGGTCACAACATGCACCTACAAGCAGTGATGCAGTCCCTGAGCTTATGAGGCATTTGTGTGCCTGTCACTTCCTCTGAGGCTTCCTGAGCATCTCAGGACCACAGCACCCCAAGTGTGGGCTCCATCACGCGGTGTGGGGGTCACAATCTGCTCCCCACAGCCTGCTAGCTCATCACACCACCACTTGCACCTGTCTGTTGCCTCTCTGCCTTTGAGAGCCATGAGACGTGCCTGTTCCCATCAAGCACTGATGACAGCAGAGCTACAGTGGGAGGAAATACTCTTTTGCCCATCTGCCCAGGAAATCATGCAGTGGCAGCATGGCCAGTAGCGCATGTGCCAGCAGCCAAGGGGTGGTAAGGGAGAGAGTAAGAGGGCAGCGTCATGTCACTCAAGCGCCTTTCTCTGCCTCTTCAACAGATGACTGTGCCGCTCATCTTCTTCAAGCCCACTTCGCACTCACTCCAGCATCCTCCATGACCCTGTCTTTGTGGTGATGGGATCTGGATCACATGCAGAAGTCTACACCCTCCTGGCCCATTTCATTTTCCTTTCACAGTCGTGACAGCAGGCAGCAGAATTAACCAGTCACACTCATTTTGGAGGGAATGGTTCCCAGACTGGCTGATTATCTGAGAACTGAAATTAACCTAGATTTTAGAAACAAATCCCAAGTTCACCAGCACAAGCCAATGTGAATGAAAAAAGTGATCAGAGGAGGTCAAAATTCCACTTGTAAAATCATTTTATTGGTATAAATATACATATGAATAAAATACCTTCAGCCTGTAATGTAAGTGAATTTATTTGTGAAATGTCGTATAAAGAGTAGTATTTTGATTTTTTTTTTACAGGTGTCAAAGTATTCTCTCTTAAAATCACACATCAAAAGCTAATATGCAGACAGAAATTAAAGCCTTCAAAAACATGAATATTCATAAAACCTCATTCCAATCTGTATATACACTAAGCTGGGCACGGTGTCTCTCCTCTGGCTGTGCTTGTCCATGGTATGTGAAGGCCACTCACCAAGCTTTAAAATGTACAATTCCACATCAAGGAAGGAAGTTAGTTCCCCATGGGAGAATGTAAAAACCATACCCGAGATCTAATATATATAATTTATACAAAGTATTTATTAATGTGCTCTGTTAATATAATTACAATGTGCAATTGCATACATCAAGAAAAAATTGGTACATCGAGTCATGTGCAGAGTGGACACAAACACCTTCAGCAGCCACCCCGTCTTCCAGATGGAGTTACTCACTTGAGTTTGCAGCCAGCTACTCCATTAACCTCCAAAACCACAGCTCGCAGGGCGATCTCTAGCTGCTTCAGAGAAATTCAAGTAGGGCCCAAGGAAGAATTGCTGGCTTTCACTAAGGGCTTATGAAGCAATGATTAGAAAGCAAACACAGGGACTGGAGGAAGACCAGTCCCAAAATGTGCTTTGACAAACATTATGTTCTGAAAACAAAAGGAAGGAACGAGGGATGGAAAGATGGAGGGAGGGGAGAGGGAAGGCAGGAAATAAAAGACTGGAAAGAAGAGAGTAAAGCATCAAGAGAAAGGAAGAAAAGGTGTTGGCCGTGGTTCCTCTCTGATGGCTAATAAATGCTCCCTGCACAGAAGACTTTGGCATGGGTAACCTTTACACAAAAATAAATTCTTTTTCTGCTTCTTCTCCGGAGTCACTAGATTTGCTGCCTTGGAGGCTTTCTTTTTTGGAGGACTGTTGCTTTTGTTCTTGATACTCCTGGATCTGTGGGCCCCAGCTTCTCCTTGACACTGAAATGGAAAGGCAAGAAGTGGTGCTGTTAACTGACAAGACAAGGATGGAGAGTGGCCTGTCCAGCAGTTCGGGGAGATGCAGGAGCCTTGGGCAAGGCGAGGAAGGGGATGGTTCCGAAACAAACTTGCTATTACGTTCAGAGACTCGAGACAGATTTAAAACAAACCGACCAAGCTAGAAACAAATTAAAACAAACAAATGCATAAAAACACAGTTTATGACAGGGGGAACCTCTCATAGATGTGGTTGAGAATCAGAAGTGAGGAAAGGTAAGGATGGCGGGGTGGAGGCGGGCAGGAGGAGAGCTTGGAGGCTGCTCGGCACAGGGCACCTCCTCAGTCTCAGCTGCTTCCTCCCACAGGGGACAGATGCACCATTTGGCATCTTCCCAGCATTCATGCTTGGTTATCCCTGCTCTGGGGTAGGCTCTCAGGAAAAGGTGTAGGAATCTGAGACCTCTCCACGCCTCAGCAAAGCTCAGCTTCACTGTTTAAGAAAGGAATCTCTTCACTCCCTATGAATAAATACCAAAGTACAGTGAGAATGAATTTAATACTTCCTGCAATACCTCAACCCTCCAGGTAAAGGAATCACCACGTTGCTGCCTATTCTGACTGCAGATAAATGTGAAGGATCCACTGAGACTTTACAAAGCCACGGTGGCAGAATCACTGTTAGAAGTTGTTAGACACTTTCATTACTGCTACTCCTCACAATTACCCTAGAAGGAAGGTTTTGCAAAATTTGGCACCAGAAGTTAAGCGCAATCCACCCTCCAAAGCTCGCATTCTTTCCACCTGGATGACAGCCTGACTGTTGTGAGAGGCTAGGAGGCTGTTGCACTCTGGCAGAGCTACAAAGGCAAGGCAAAGTCATTCACCTTACCCGCTATACAGACTCACCTGGGGCTAAAAACATCAGAGCCAAACCCTTTGTAAAGTGGCTTGAAAGAAGGGCCCAGCAAACTCTTCACTCTGAAGCTCAAACGATCCAACCAAGAACACATTACTTCAGTCCCCCAGAATACTGCCAGATTCATCGGGTGCTTTTTATCACATTGATTTCTGCATTATGCTCACATTTCCAACCTAACAGGAGCTGGCTATTTAAATGTTTAACTGATTTCAGGAAGGTAAAGCTATAAACATAATAAAGTACTTCTCTTAGCTTTCAGGAACAGATTGTAGTCTCTTGATAATAACAATTTAGATTTTTTTTTTAAGTATTGGGGATTGAATCCAGGGCCTTTGCACTGAGCTAAATACAAGGCCTTTTTAATTTATTTTAAAAAATTTTGAAACAGAGGGTCACCAAGTTATTTAATTGCCCAGGTTGGGCTTGAACATGTAATCGTTCTGCCTTCACCTCCCAGAATGCTGGGATTACAGGAGTGCACCACTAAGCCCAGGTTAGAGATTTTACTTGATGAAATTGAACTGAAATTACCCAAAACTCTGAAAAGTCCTTTCCAACTCTCATCATAGAAGTACATAATTTTAAAATTTCAAATTCTTTTTGTCTAATATCTTTGGGCAAATTCTCAGATGGGATAGAAAAACAAGAAATATTATGATTGCTTTTTAATTTTTTAAGCTTGTGCTGGGAGAAAAAATTAAATATGCTGTGCAATTGATCTTTTGAGAGTTATTAATAAGGCAAAATTGGATAAAGAAGATAAATATCAGGCTGGAGATTTAGCTCAGTGGTTCTGGCGCCTGCCTCACAAGCGCAAGGACCCGAGCTTGATCCCCAGTAGCAAAACAAAACAAAAAAGGATAAATATCTATAAATATTTTGTCTTTTATCACAAAATCAACTGGACACTTATGAGTTGTGTTTTTTTTTTTTTTTCATTCTGGGGATCGAACCCAGGTCCCTGCGCTTATGAGGCAGGTGGAGGAAACACTGAGCTAATTCGCCAGCCCCTCATGAGTTTTTAAAGTTCTAAACCTCTGTATGTACTGAGAAAAAGGGGGATGCAGGGAAGGCTCCTAATACCTTTGTCTTGAAAATATTCTGCAACAAATCTAACCTCAAAGTAGAGCTTGTGAGAGCTGCTATCAATTTTTCCTTCTATTTTAAACCAGAGTAAATGATTTCTCAGTATCAAATGACTCAAAATAAGCTTGCAACACTACAGGTTCAAAAACAAAAAAACGATTTATTTGTCTTCAAAGTGAATGTATTTGTTTTAATTCCTATATCAAAATAATAAACTTTACACCCTATTATTTTAGCTTCTGGGAAATCATAGGTCTAATTTATGCTATATAACATGTCATAAAAACACCTTCTAAAAATGAAGAAGTGGGCTGAGAATTTAGCTCAGTGGTACCGTGCCTGCCTAGCAAGCACAAGGTCCTGAGTTTGATCCCTCGTACCAAAAAATAAAAATGAAGTAGTATTATGTAATTCAAAATGTTTATGTCATAGATAAAAACTCAATCAGGGTCATTACAGCAGGCATGACTAAAAATCAGAGAAATACAACATAAAAATCTTCAGGAATGAGCACTGTCCTTCCTTTAGTCTCCACTCAGCACTGACTCTTGGAAGTCCCTGACACAGGGCCTCTGAGTCCTCCAGGGCTTCTGGAAACAGCAGGGAAGGAGGCAAGAAGAGCCCAGATCACCAAGTTAAATAAACTTTGGGGTTGGTGACACAGAACTATTATTAGTCATGCAGGAAAAAATGGCAGCAACATAGTTACTGAAAGGAAGAAGCCCACATTTTTTCAGGAGAGCAGAAAAAGCATCACTAAGGTGGTAACACTACTTAAAAACTCATTCTAGGCCTGTGGCTGTAGCTCAGTGAGAACAATTTCCTAGCATGTACAAGGCTCTGGTTTCCATCCTCAGCAGAAGTGGAGGGGGCTGTTCTAAGTAAATTCACCTTCATTGATTAAACTCCACCCACTGTGAATGCACACGATATCCACCCAGCCTAGGACCAGGGTGACACGTCCTGAGTTCTGTAGAGAGACACTGTGTATTCAGAGAGGGGCACTGAGGCACAGGGATGAAGGAACAAGCCACACAACTAAGGCAGTGAGCTTAGAAACCAGAGCACACAGTCTCCCAGCCTCCAGCAGCAGGATCAGTGCAGATCCCCAGCATAAACAACTTTGTAGGAGGAATGTTCTTTGTCAAGTTTGTTTTCCAGCCCTTAGGGAGCATCTATTTGATTGCATATAATTAAGATGCTAATTACAATTATATTGAAGTAGGTTTGGTCAGGCTTCCATTAAAGGACAGTATAAGTAGAATTTGTCTGCTTGAAACCTAAATCTCTGGAACTCATTTGAAAAATATTTACAAAATTTAGGGATTTTACTAATTTAGAAAGGGCTCCTCCTAAGTAGCTTGATTTAATGTTTGATTTTATAAAGGGTAAAAAATAAACTGGACTTCTTCAGTGTATTTATACAGTTAAGAATGCTGAAGCATCTCTGTACATGTATCCTTTCATGTATTTATTCCCATTGTGTACTAATCACTGGTAAAAGATACTTGAGTAAATGAGAGGGTAATTTATGCACCACAAATCCTTGCATACATATTTGTATCCTGTCTATAGTCGCACTATTGCAGAGAGGCTTAGACGTGAAGTTTGTTGCTCTTGAAGGTGATCTGATTTTGCATATGCAATAGATGCAAATGTGCATCTGCTAATTAAAAACCTGATATATGCATATAAATCCAGAGTCAGAGAGTCACAGAAAAATTTGAGACTGTCCCCACTGTAAGCTCTACTGACATCTGTATTTTCGGGAAGCAAAAATGGTGACCTTAAAAAAATATTTGGTAGTTGGCCTTGATTTTTTTATTCTTATCTAGGAAGAGCCCAAAATGCCAACCAACTGCTAACTTTCTCTTAAGGATTTTTATTGGGAAAGTAGAACATGGATCTGGGAAAGTGCAGAATGCAGCTCTGAGACCCTGTAGGCCACAGCCAAACATTTTTTGGCGGCCTGGTGGAGTACAGAAGAAGCAAGCGATATGGAAAAGGGGTCTCAGAATCAGATGTGCCATACGAGTAGGATCCACTACAACACATGCCAAGCCAAGTAAAAATAACTATTTTCTTCAAGAAAATAGGATATATGCCAATGAGGTATGAAAATATCACAGTTTGTAACTAAATGCAGAGAAGAAATAATATGAAATTCAAAAGATGCACAGTTACAAGTATTTCCAGTAAGACAGAGTAAACATTTTACTTGTCAAATTAATGTTAAAACAGCCACACAGTTAAAACATAATCATGACAAAGAATATGCAGCATGCTTTGAGAACAATAGCCTCTGTATCAGAAATACATGATTTAGGAAATTCAATTGTTTTAGTTGTAAACAAAGCTGCTCTTAAAAGACTTGGAGGAAAGTACGCACCATGAATTGGTCTAGTAAATATTATTTGTTTTAGCCAGGAACCATTCAGAAAGCAGACTGCTACGCAATTCTCAAAGGCAAAGACGTCAAATGCTAGGAATCGGCACTAACAAAATTAAGATATTACATGTAAAATTACTTTAATTGAATTAACTGATAAAAAATTACCTCCTGATGCCTATTTTGAGAAATCAAGGAAACAAAACTAATACAAGATGGTCCTATTTAATTCCATCAAAATTTGATATAATCCAGCACAAGGAGAATTTGGTCATAGAAAAATGTGAGACAGACACAGAATGTCTTCCCCTGGACTCTGCATGACTTGGCTATTTCTGCACTCACCTTCTAGCTAATTCTAAGCCTCACTGGGCTTTGATTCGTGTGATACTATGGGTGGCTTCTTTCTGTTGTATACTTTTAGTGGCTCTTGAAGGATCACTGTATCCAGGATGCTTTGTTAATAAGTGATCTATATCACTGAATATAATAGTTTAAGTGCAGATTTCCAGGTTCTAGAAATATTTATGTTACCTCAGGCGTCTAACAAAAGAGGAATACAGGGACAGAGATTTTGACTTAAAATAACCTCAAAAATAACTCTTGACATTCTTTAGAAAATAAATACACACAGGGAATTCTTTAAAAAGTGAAAGACGGGACAGAGATGTAGCTCAAAGGCATCACACATGATTAGTATGTGAAAGGTCCTGGTTTTCATCCCCCAGCACCACAAAAAGGCAAAAAAAAAGAGAGAGAGTGAGAGAGAAAGTGACGGACCAATTCAACTGGTTTTCTCTAGGGCATGTGCTACCTGACAAGAGAGTGTTTTATCTTCTATTCTTGTAAGATTTCGAGTCTTTGCTTTATGCTGCGGGTAGCATCCTAATGTCTACCCTGTCCTCTAACTAGTATGCCTCAGAACTCCAGGCTCTTCCGGAGGGGCTGGCTAGTCATAAATGAGGTTCCTGGTGATGAGCTGGGAAACACTGTTTTTGTTTTAAAGTCTGTGTCAAGGACTGTACATTCCTACAGAGAAAGCAGGTCACCTTTGAGGTGTCCCAGTCTCAACTCCCAGGGCTGTACAGATTTAAATTTTCCACTGGAGTTAGAGCTGGAGAGGACACATGAGGTTTATTACGCGTGGTATAATGTTGATGTTTGAGAATTTGCACACGGTTCACCCTTATGAAATAAAAATAAGTTATTTCTATGATAAGGTCACTCTCATTAGCTTGTGCCCTGAAATGCTTCCTGAGGGACTGGCAGGGGACACAGAGTAATACAACAGTGCTGGGCCATAGGCTTGACCCCTAGGATCCCAAGTAGTTGCACAGTAACCTCTGATAAAGTTTTACAGGAAGAAAAAAGCCTCATACCAAAGACAGAAGTTCTTTAGGAAAATCTCAGAAATTGGAATATTCTGTATATTCTTTTATGATGCTCAAAGTTGCCTGAAGTGATTTTTCAAGGTGTGTGTCTGTGTGTGTGTCTGTGTGGTACTGGGAATTGAACCCGGGGGCTTTGCAATGAGCTCAATCTCCAGCCCTTTAATATTTTTTTAAATTGTGAGATAGTGTCTCACTAAGTTGGCTAGGCTGGGCTTGCAATTCTCCTGCCTCATCCTTCCAGAGTGCTGGGATTACAGGCAGGCACCACGGGGCCTTGCTTCAAATCATATTTATGAAAAGCTACTACCCGGGGAGATAAGTAGTACTTTAATCACACAAAAAACATTTCCTCTTTGAGTTGGGAAAGCTTGTTTTAAAATTCCCCAATGGTGGTCCAAAATGAGTTAGAATCTGTGTCCTTTTTGTCTGCTAAGACCGTTTTCACCTGAAAAGAACATTACAGAATCCACTACAGGGTGGCATAGAAGACAGAAAAGGCATAAGAATATCTGCTAGAAAAGAGAATAAATTGTTCCCCAAAGTTAAAAAAGTTAATTGGTTATCTTTTCTTTCTTACTAAAGGGTCATAAAATGTGCACTGAAAGACCATGTGCATGATCCCAGGTCTGCATTTTTATCGATTTTTTCCTAAGAGTGGAAATTATTAGGCCAATATTCTTTAAGGGGATAACTCTGTTACTCTAAGAATTTCTGACCCAATTCCAGCTGAAAGGTAACAGAAAAGGTGTAAGAGGAAATGAACAGAAGGAATGAATGACCCCAAATATAAAAATAAATCTTCTCCATCATGAAAATCTGATGGGCAGTCACCAAGGTAACTAATATCTAATTTTAGATACAATATCTAATTTTAGATTGTGGAGTCAATATATTTTTCCTCAAATATTAGGACCATCCTGTTGCCATTTAGAATGAATAAAAACTCTGCTGCATGACTGAGCCCAGTCCCACTCCCATAATAGAAGTTACCCCTTGGAAGCTTGTTTTTGTTAGTGCCAGTTCATAAGCTCTGGGTCGGCAAGGGATGATAACTGAAGGCTCTAACCATTTGTTGGCTGTGACCTCCTGTGCCCAATTGCATTCACTTCCTCTTCTGCAATGGTGGAGGACAGTTTTGAAGATCTTTTCCCTCTACTGGAAGGCTTGCCACTGTCATGATCTGAATGTCTTTTGTAATAATCTCCTCTTTGCACTACTGAGGAAAAGGGATTCATTTTACCCTTTATAGTTCAAATACATCAAGGGGTTGACATTAATATTAATATTAAAAATTAAATATCAGCTCACCCACCCGACTTAGGATTCAAGAACTTATCGAGTTGGTCCTGAGCAGATACATCGTTCTCTACAGAATTCAACAGCCAACATTATGGAAATGTCGTGCAAAATGAGGTGAGCTCTGAATCTGCCCCAAAAAGGTACTGACAAAAAGGCCCCAGTATTACCATTTTGATTCCACAATGGATTAAACAAAAATCACATTCACTATGGAACAATCCAGAAGAATCACAGCAATTTACCTGTTTCAGAAATTAGTTGGGCACGCTAGTCCAAAGGGAGGCACAGAACAAGAAAACGAAGTAACCAGCATGAATAATATACAAGAAAACAGGAATGAGCACAGCAGGAACAGTTTAGGAAAATGACAGGACTCCCGAGTGGCTACCATTCCCGAGCCACCTTAGTAGAGGAGCTAAGGAATAAGTTTAAATTAAGTATCTTACCACCCTGGACATTACCAAGCTTCTCTCCGACAGCACGTGTATTTCTGAGCCAACTTCAATACAACGTGCTAGCATTGGCATAATGTCTTGTGACAAGCTTATTCTAAATCCTACATGAGAAAGTATGGTCTCCATAACTTTGCAGTCCCAACCAACCCACTTAAGGATGCGGGCATGAACCACGCATAGTATTTGCTCTTGGGGAAATGAGGAAATCTTTGAAATGTCTGAGGAACACCTCAACACCTAACTTCCTCAGAAAAGAACATGTAACTCGTCACAGCAGCTAAAAGCCTGCTAGTGTCATCCAGCATATCACCCACTTGGTTAACTGGAAAGGTTCTGTGATACACAGACCATTACCCATGAGGCTGGGAAGGGGTAGTTACTGCAGGCCTTGCTTTATCATTGATTGGCATGTAGAAAAAAACAATTTTTTGATATATCATAACAATGATTTCTTTACTGAACTTTCTGATTTAAGAAGAATCCTTCAATATTGCCACTGCTTTTAATAAAATGAACATTTCTACTTACTGTTAAAACCCCTTCCCCTTTTCCCCTGACAAAATCCCCAAAAGCATTGCCAAAGCTTCCTTAAAAGCAAAGATGTAAAGTTGAGCAAGTGCAGAAAGGAGAGGCAATGAAGGCAGAAATGAGAGAGCGGATGGCGTGGGGAGAATCGAGCTGCCCAGGGACAATTAGTACCTCAGGTCACCTGGAACCAGCATGCCTGAAGGCTCTTCTTTTTACATCAAGTCTTCTAAAGGCCCTGGCTGAATAGGAAACCTTATACTTACTTATTCTGTCTAAAATGATTATGGATATCAGCTACCTTTTATGGCTTTGGTTTCTCTATTTGACAAAAAATAGTTTTCAGCTTCAATCAAAACTCTTTATCTTTTTATGATTTTTTTTTTTTTTTTTTTTTTTT
>NW_022900922.1:17423417-17456303 GCF_012274545.1 Fukomys damarensis
ACTGTTTTTGGGTTTTTTTTTTTTTTTTTTTTTTTTTTTTTTTTTTTTTTTTTTTTTTTTTTGAGAAAGGGTTTCACTGTATAGTTCAGGATGGTCTTGAATTCACAGTGATCCTCCTGCCTCAGTCTCCCAAGTGCTGGGATTACAGGCGTGTGCCACCATGCTTGGCTCTATCTTTTTAAAACAGGTGAGGTTTCTTCTCACCAAATATTTCTGCAGAATGGAGAAAATTCTCAACGTCTTGTTTTGTTTTGTTTTGACTAGACTCCTAATCCAAAAAAACACATTCAGTAAAACCTTTTATTAATTTCAACCTAAGACTATTACCAATAAAGGAAAATAGACAGACCAAGGTAGGAAGACATCAGAGCTAGAGAGCAAAGGATTCTAGCACAAAAAAATTTAAAGTAAAATGCAGCAACTCCAAATTATAGTAAGAGCCACCTGGACAAGGATGATGGTTTGTGTGACTCCAGAATTTCTTTACAGGTACAGGTGGGGCTTAGAGACAGCATTTATATTCTACTTTATACAGGATGGAAAGCAAAAGGCAACTGAATGGGCAAGGCGAGTGACAGAAGGTGGAAGTCTTCAAGTCACAGCATACAAACAAATGGTGCAATGACCCCTTGAGAGTGTTCAGGCAAGTGTTGCACCCCCAAGGATGAGAGGCATGTGACTCGTGGCCGAATGAGCACCATGGGCTACAAGGCCTCTTGGGCTCCACTGCGCTCACTGTTTCAGAACCTTGGCAATGGGTACTGATAACACAAGGGAAAAGAATGGACTGAGAGAACTACAGGCAGCGCCAAGCAGGACACGAATGCTGATTAAGGAGCTCCTCACGAGCTGGGAGCCAGCTCAGGGACACCCAGTGATTCAGGCCTCTCAGCTCTGAGTCTCATTTCTCCTTTCAGGTTCAATTGTCATCAGTTTCTAAACTAAAACACTCCTCTCGTTCCAAAAATTTAATCTGAGGGGAGTTGACTTGAACTCTAAGACAGTGGTTAAATCTGGGATTAAGATTTTTTTCTTTTTCTTTTTTTTCCTCTCACTGAATTTATTGGTACATTTTAGGTATACAGTACAGTTACATTCATCATTGGGATCTTGTACCTTTACATGACAGGTCTTGGTTCTTACTTTTTCCCTTGTCCCTGCCCTCCCTTCATCCCCTCCTCCCCTTCCAAAGATTTTTTCTTTTGAAATGATCCTCCTTGGGTAGAGCAGTCCCAAAGAAAAGAAGTGCTTACCTTCCTGGGAATATGTCCTGGGGCTGGGCTGGGGGCTATTCTGCCCATCTCTCTCCTTGTCTGAGGGGACTTTTTTCAGGACAGGAGGAAGCAGAGCAACTTTAGGGGAACTAGGGCCGGATGGAGAGTCTGGGACATCCTCTACAGAGAGACAAACACAGGGATCAAACTCTTCCACAACTGGAGTCGAAGCACACAAGCCAGGTAAATCATTACATACAGATGACTAAGAGAAAAAAGCATCATAATATTTTCTGGGCAGTAAGTACTTTTGTGTTCCTGCTTAGTCAAGAAACATCCATGAACAAAAACAAAAAATGATGAATACTAAAATACAAGGTTAAAATTTGCACAGATGTGAATCTACATCGCAGACAGAGCATTTCAATGGGCTGATATTTGGAAATCAGGCTGTAGGCGAGCCACACGTTTCTTCTGCCTCAAACATAATGCAGTTGTCACAAGCATGACACATTACAGCATCACAACATACACACGTTCACGTACCTACATACACATACTGAAGGTCCCGAGAAATAATTCAGAATTATGGATTTTTCAGAATCACACAGAACTTTGGTCATTGGACAAATGAAAAGATTAAATGATCTAAGCTAAATGAAAACAAGCCAGCTAGGACTAGAATTCTAGCCTCTTCCTCCTACAGCCTGCACTGTTTCACTCTGATTGCAAAGGTTACTGAACCTCGCTCCTTTCTCTGTTCTATTAACAGCACGGTAAGTCTCCAGTCGGCATGGGCATGTGCACACACTCACATAGATCATAGGTGGTTCTCTTCATTCTTAGATATTCAATTCAAGTCACCACTTCCTTCGTAAAAAAATGCAGAGACACAACAAGACATTGGGACCCTGACCACCTCTCAGAACTCTAGTGGAGAAGAACATGGAGATGCGTTGAAAATGTCTGCTCTGCTAAATCAACTGCTCATTAACATAACTCTCAAAATACTAAGTGCTATAAAATAAAGGAGTGTATTTGGTAAGTAAACAGAAAATTAAAGGTTCTTGCCACAGAATATTGGATTGCAGCTGGTCTCATGTTCAGCATTTACAAATGGGGAGCCAAAACACTCCACAGACTGGATTAGATTCATTTTATAGGAGTTGTTTCTTTATTTTAGACTAGAGGCACAACTGGCTGATAAAAAAATCTTAGGGCCAAAAAAAAAAAAAAGAAAAGAAAAAAAATACTAGGGCCAAACCGTCTTCTTATAAGTGTTTGCTTTTCATTTAAAATGTTTCCTCACTTCTATACTCCCTATTCATTCTATGATGAGGTATTTTGTATGCACTAGGAATGGCTTGTGTTTCCCACCATAAAAGTACTTTTTTTGTGAAAAAGTTCCAGCAGAATTAGGATTTCCTAAGGGTAAGTCTCTTGAGGTTGCCGCCTTTGTGGCTTCTCTTAGATGACTGCAAACCGGGGTTTCCCAAGGGACTGATGAACACTGATAGGCTGGCTGTACGGGGAGTGAACTGAATGTACAAGATAAAATGAGAAAAATCTACCAGTTGGGCACACAGGTTACGGCGTTTCCCCTCCTTTCCAGCTCATCTGCATGGTGCCTTACTATAGTGGGCTCCACATCCTACTTGACACATGTGTGCCCAATCGGGGGCTCAGCAGGAGACTATCTCCGATTGCAGGTGCCAGGCTGCTCTTCCCCAGGGGTGGGGCTGGCAAACTTAGCATCCTGTGCCTCTCACTCCTCAGTGTGAAATGTAGCATCAAGAAGCACAGTAAGTCTGTCCACATACAGTGCTTAGCATCGTGCCTGACAGAGTTAAGGGTTTAGTTAGGAAGAGCCATGATTAGGCCAGCGATATAGCTCAGTGGCACCATACCTGTCTGACAAGTGCAAGGTCCTAAGTTCGATTCCCAGCTCTCCCCGCAAAAGAGAAAAGCCATGATCATGACAATGACAGTGATGATCTGACTATCGCTAGCCCTGCTTGCCTAATTTTTGTAGGGAAAGGGAAGAGGGGTTCACTATCATACCCATTCAACTTTCATGTATGAAAGACCTTACAATGGAAAGTTGTTCAAGAAGAAAGGCCTGAGGCAGACTATTTGTGGAAGAGAATAAGGCAGAGTCTAACTCATTTCTAAAATTTTAAAGTTTCTTCTATTATTAGATTTTCTAATTTAATTATCAGAAAATTTCATGGTAAATTGCCAGAGAATGAACATCTTAGACTACACATCCAGCTGCAACTACTATGCCCAGTGACAGTCTACAAATGTAGATACAGACAAAACCATTACAAATGATGTGGCTCTGTCCAGCATAACATTATTTATTAAAAACTGGCCCATAGCTTGCCCAATCCTGTTGCAAACCCTTAATATGTCACAGAGAAAGGTGGGAAAACAAGTGCATGTGCTTTCCCTCTGGTGGTCTGCGTTCTTACATCTCAGCCTTTGCAAGTGTCTAAACCCGGGAGACAGATTTCAGAACACCCAATCACACATGGAGATGCCTCACTTTCCTGTCTTGCCTACCAACCAACCTGTAGCCATGGAAACAAGGACAGTCTCAGGGTCTCCAACACCGGAACGTATGAGTCTTGGCGTTGAACAAAGGAAATGAATCCCCCAGGCTTTGCCCCTTTCATATCTCCCTGTGGGTTTCTTGGGATGTCCCCACAGAAGCTCCTGCACCCAATTCACCAGTACCCATGGAGAATGACATGCATCTACTAGCCCTGAGAAGCTGCCTGGCCTTGGTGTGATTCCCAGCCCGGGCAGAGCCTTACCAGGCCGGGAGCCAGTTCTTGGTTTCTGCGGAATGGTGGGCCGTGCTGCCAGGGCGGGCTTGGGGGACTGCAAGAGGGGCTTCGGGCTGGTCAGTGAGCTGGAAGAGCTGCGAGACCTTGTGCTTACTTCCACTTTGGGCTCTGCTTTGGCATTCTTTTCTGGAGTTCCCAAACCAAAGCGGTTCTCTGGAAGGCCTGGATGAGATTTAGGCACTAGAACAAAAAGGGGCACAAAAAGCAAACTTGAAGACCAAAAGTCAAAGAAACCAATAATTTGAAGATAGAAGTTTGGTACAAACTGATACAATCATTATTGCCATTTCTCATCATAGATATTTTAGATGCCAAACATGCTGTGAAAGGATTAAAATTCTTCACAGAAAGTAATGAGCTTGATACTGCTTTTCTTTTTATCTCTCTCTCTTTTTTTTTTTTTTTTTTTTTTTTTTTTTGTTACCAGGGATCAAACTCAGGACCTCGTATTTGCCAGGCAGGTGGTGCTTGCTATGCCACTGAGCTACTTCTCTGGCCCTTGATAGGGCTTTTCTGATTATTCCCGAATACTCCAGAAATGGCAAGTTTAACATTTCATTGTGGACAGCTCCATAGTCTTGTACAACGAGAAGAGTAGTTCTTAATGCCTCTGAAGGAGATCTCCCTCAAGTCGGATAGAGTCAATTGGAAACTCCTCAGTTCTAGACAACCATTAGGCAAGGCTCTGGCTACAGGTTCTGAGAGAGCAGGGCTATGCTGATGGCCACAGCGCATGTCTGGTGGTTAGAAGAGTTCTCCAGAAATGTCCTGTCATTCTGCATCTCCATCCATAGTGGTACTTAACCAGATAATTGGCAAAAAATAAGCTGATTTATTGTAATTTATAGTTCAACTCTTACTATATAAAGGTACTACAGTAAGTCAGAAGAGCATCCAGCAAAACCAGGAACCTAACATGCGATTTACAAGTTTCTTCCCAGTTTCCATCTAAGGCATCTTATCCTTTTATGCCATTTAAAAAGTCAGAGGAACAAAGAATACTGGATTTCATATATATTCAAGTTATGGGGAAGATTATTCCCTGATATCAAACTAACTGCCCACTTTCTACATGCCATTAATCACATCCCAGTGCCACTCCACCCCCTCCAAAATGCCCATAGCTTAGTTCTTTGAACAAGGCTTCAATCACAGGAGACCCGGCTGAGGGGGAGAGTAATCAGAGGGGACTTGGCTCTCCCAGGTGACAGCTGAGAGCACACAGAACAGAGGTTTTCCCTTAGCTGCCTGCTTTTATTTCTCTTTTGTCAATCACAGATGATGGCTGAAGCTAGAGGTGATCTTCCTCATGGGTGACTGCATGGCCCGTCTTACCTGCACCACCTCCATCCAACCGTTCCACGCTGCTCAAAGCTGGGCTTGGAAAATCCTGGGACAAGGCATCATTCCCAAGCTTCTAAAAAAGTCAAATCCACCCCAACACAGTGTAAGTTAACAGTAGGTAAAAGGACGGAAAAGGTGGGTAAAACAAGTGACAACAAAGAATAGCGTGTCTGGCTTATTTATAACCCTAGGCCTTTACTGCTGGAACACAGCCATGTGAAACACATTTGGTTCTAGGTTTGTTCTCACAGTTTTGGGGATCCCCCAGGTGAGAGGTGCATGGGCCAGGGGAAGGTAGTGACTCAGTGACACTTCTTTTCATTCTTGTCCGACACCTACGTGGCTGGCAGCCCTCATGCTCGATGTGAGGGGACACTCCTGCTCTACACATTTACAGGATCCTATCCATATCTGCCTTACAACAGTTTCTAAGTTTTTTTTTCATTAAGTTTATCGGTACATTCAAAGCAAACAAAACAGTTACATTTATCATTGGGATCTTGTACCTTTACATGACATATATTGGTTCTTGTTTTTCCCAATACCCTTCCCCTCCCTTCACCCTCTAACAATTTCTAGTTTTAAAAGCAGTGTACCCGTTTTCAAACTCAACATATATCATAGGAGAAAAGGGGCCTAAAATGGGCAGCCTTTACTGCTGTGGAGGCCGAGCCACAGGACACAGATGTACACTTGGGGGGAAGGTACAGTGGGAGAGCTATAATTTTTGTTTTTGCTGGGGTGGAATGCAGGGCCTTGCCCACGCTAGCTAAGCGCATGACCACTGAGCTACACCCTGGGTTTCAGTTAACTTTTAAAAAGGCAGAGCAGGGGCTGGGGATTTAGCTCGGTTGTCCTGCTGCCTGCCTTGCAAGTGCAAGGTCCTGAGTTCGATCCCCGGCACCAAAAATATATAAATAAAATAAAAATAAATTAATCCATAGGCAGAGGAGTGTGTGATGACAAAGACAAGGCACCTTAAGTGCTACTATCTTAGGGAAGTAGCTGAAGTGGGCAAGTTAGAAATCAGCCTTCCACCTTACTATGCAAAAGTCTGCATTAGAGTGAGGCAAAAAGAGGATGAACTACAAGGCCTCGAGTTTGATTAATATGTGCAAAGTCTACTGACCAAAATGATCTACACTTACCTCTTGTCTAAGAAACAAAAATAAGGTGGGTAGGTAGAGCAGGAGACAAGGTGTTTCCCTAGACAGCCTGTTCCTTCCTCTGGCAAACTCCAAAAGCAAGAGTCTGCTGCCAATGCCAGCTTTAAAATGGTCTGGGTAACACTGGAGAAATCAGTGACTATGGCTGAATTCTTGCTTGCTCAGTGCACCCCCAAATCCAGAAGTGCCAGCTCTGTCCATCAGAGGAAGTACCAGGGATGTCAAGAGATTCCATCAAGACAGACAGGAGGAGGGAGTGGGTGGCTTTGGTAGGAGAAGTGTGCAACTAGCTCCACAGCTATGAAGGCCGCACAAGGTGGCATCGCCATGTGAAGGAAGCCCCAGGCCAGTGCTTTGTGCCCAGGACAAGTGTCTGTCAGCCAGGAAGTCTCAATGGGGACCTCTCCCTTCCAGACCCTTTCTGGGGCACTCTCAGCACTCCAGGGTGCTCCTTATGCTTTGTACCCAGAACTTCATTTGTCTGCAACTTAAGTTTTCTTTCTCCTTTTCTAGTCCAGATTTTCTGAAGTAGTTAGAAATCCAAAATTGTGCAAAACCAGGGTAAAACAATGCAGTGCCAACTGTTTTTGAAGGCAGGCAGCAGAGCTCGTGGCTCTCAGAAGAAAAGATACACCCTCTTGGTCTTCATGAACTGCTATGCCCCTCTGCTAATAAGTGAAAAATGACCTATCTACACATTCGCCATTCTTTTTTAAAAAATGCATTTCTTAAATGCAATTAATGTAAAGAGAATTCTTCTGAGAGGTTGAAGACACCATTTATTTTTCCCACAATGCATTGACCATAGTTGTTTACGTTACTACCTTTGTAAAGACAGCAATGACATTTTAAGGGAAAATGTTCTAAGGCTAAAAATCCTTTTAAAAAACTTTTTTGATGGAATATCCATGATTGGTATGAATATCGGATAAAAATTTTCAATGATGGTGGTTGTTTAATTTGACACTAGATGGCGCTAAGGGAATATCAGTATGGGCCTCCAACAAACTAATACATAAACCATAAGGATTCTGTCACTCTGAGTCAATTAATATATCAATCCAAGACGCACAGAAAAAAACACTCATCTTTCCACCAAAAAACAGCTGTTCATCACTGGAAACAGTGAAAAAATAAACAGCTCATTGGTGAAAACAGTACACTCATTGTTAAAAATAAATTTATAAAATAGATTAAAATGTATTTGGGCATCTGATTCACTAATGATGCAGCTGTAGTATTTATTCATTTTTCTGATCAGTGAGGGGCATAACATGACCTTCTTTGTAGAACTAAGTGGCAGGATGTAGTTCCATAGTCTTCCTCTCAACCTTTCTGAAAGGCTCGTGAGTGAACTGGGAGGGATTAGGAACTAGGCAATTGTAGACAACACTGGTGCTGATAGGAGGCCATGGTAAACAGTTGTCAACTCCTATAGGATCCAGGACGTAATGAAAAAGTTGTTTAGAAGTAACATAAAAGAGCCTTCTATATCTGGCATGTAGTTTACCATTACTTTCTGAAAATCAAGGGTTCATTGGAGAGAATTTTCTTCTGATTTTTCAAATAAAACAGATGTTCCATTTTCCTTTCTTTGGGGAACCCCATTTTGTAAAAGTAAAAATCAATGAGGATATGCAGAGAAACCAAAACCAGAGTGAAACACGGGCATATTTCTCTTCATAATTGTAACAAAGACATTTTTTTTTGTTTGTTTGTTTTTTGGGACAGGGTCTCACTATGTAATTGAGACTGACCTAGAACTCACTATGTAGCCCAGGCTCGTCTCGAACTCACAGTGATCCTCCTGCCTCAGCCACCTGAGTGCTGGGATTACAGGCATGTGCCACCACGCCTGGCTCACAAAGACATTTCTTTAAGTAGCTATTGAACAAAACAAGGGTATAAGAAAAAAAGACACTAAGAACACTTTAAAAAGAGGCTCAAATGATAAAAAATGCTTTAAAAGTCACGTTTATGGAGGACTCAAAATTTAAAATTTTGTAGATTTTTCTTCATAGGAATGAATATATATGAATAATCAAGTATATATTCAATTAATTCTGAAAGGATACTTGACTTTTTCTTGGGTCATTTAAAGCTAGGATATGGGAAAAGGCTTTGAGGTTTGGAAAATGGATACTTTATGGAATAACTGGAGACTAGATTCTACCTTTACATAATTGTAGTCTGGTTTCAGAGTTTTTATTTGCTTGTCAGTTCCCCTATCTCCAAGTCCCCTCAGGGGTCCACCTGGACTAGCAGGCTCAGTGCCCCCAGGATGTAGGCACACCTGTAATGGCTGATGCAGATTTCATGACATGTACAGGAAGCCCCTGAGCCTGTGGGAAAGGGCAGGAGTTCAAGGCCAGCAAACTATCTCCCATCCAGCCTGTTCGCTCCTCCCCTAAATATGATCCAGGACTGAAACGGAAATGGGCCATTACTGCCTTCATGGTCTGACCCTGGGTTCTTCCTGGATAAATCCTTTGTTCTTAGATTTTTATTTAACCAACAGGCTATTTTTCTGTACTTCGGTCTCCCATGAAAATCAAGTGGTGACCAACATGCACACAGGAGGAAGAGAAGGTTCTTACCTTCTGGGCACTGGCGGCTCTCCGTTCCTGCTTGGCCTTCATCTCAGCCAGCAGACCGCTACCCATCACCTGGACGCCATACCTGCGTCCCCCTTGTGGGCTGCTCCTACTGTCCCCACGCTCCAGGCGCACTGCTTCCTCGCCTGGGTTCTCTTCAAGGGAGTCTGGTGCTTTCATCTCCTCTGCACGGTCTGAACTCCCATTGTGCTCTGTGGCCTTCGGCTCCCTCCTGGGGCTATCTACAGCTGAACTTCTGATGGTCCCTTTTGGTGAGGAGGGTTCTTCTGTCATCAAGACTGTTGGGGGTCGATCAGACTTGGATCGGGATTTGATTAAATTGAGAAAGCTGCTTTTCCGACAGTCTCGCTTCTTCTTTTCATCTCCTCCTTCACTAAGCTCGTGGGACTCTGAGCCTCTTGAGGAAGTCCTCCTGCATTCCCAAGCAAGACATGGATGGATCCTGTGGGTCTGACTATACACACGATTCCCAGCACACTCAGCCACGACATAAATATGGAGATGGCTGCACACACAGCTGCCATTCTGAGACTCTATAAAGTAGAGCCACTGAATTTAGGAGAGGAGCATGGAATATTGTGTTCATGTCTGCCCAGGAGACATGGCACAAGGAAAGACTGAGAAGATGCACGTATCAGTGGGAAGACTAGGACAGAGATGAGGTGTGTTTTAATGTTCAAATGCTCTAGTCACAGGTCTCTATGTGTGTGAACTTCCAATGAGGCTGGCTTGAGTGGAGATGTGGGTGGGCAACTGCCTTGTTTAAAGGGGGAGGTATATGCTGGAGAGGGTGAGATGATTACCACATGAAAACCCACCCTGAATGCTCAAAGACTTGCTTAAGTGTAACAACCACTGAAGGGTGTGACAATGTGCAAAGACAGAGTGAGCCTCACTTGAGGTTTTGGAAAGAGAATATTTTGCAACTTGGGAAATAGAAGGGGAGAAAGAGTAAGTGATCACAGACAAATGTCTTCCAGTTAAGACCAAAGGACTGAATACTCATTCAACTCCTCTGAATCTCCACTAATGTTCAGCAAGGGATTGAAAAAGAGGCATGAGTCACATAGGAGAAAAAGCAAAAATCAACAAAGTCAGAAGCAAATAATTACACACAACTTCACAGATCTAAAAAGGCTGGAAGCTAAACTGAAGGCCTAGAAGCAAGTGGGTTTGTGCTGCTCCAAAAGGAAGAGCAAGATCACTGCAGGAGGTGACACTGAAGGGAGCTTTAGAGAGGACAGCTAGCTAAAGCCATTTACATTAGTTTTTGCAGAGAGTAAACCAGAGAAACTCTGGGTGTAGCTGAGCTGAGTGTACAACCGTGGATCCGGGAGGCTCCAGTGATGACCCTCACCACTGCTCTACTCTGGATCCCAAAAGAGGTGGCAGCTGCACACAAGTCTGCAAAGCTCATGAGAAAGTCTGGAAGAGTTTGACAGTCAGGGAGACCCCAAGAGGGTCACCCTGCATGAAGCCCCCGGTCAGCAAGCCCCATGCAGAGGTTTCCAAGAAGCTTGTTTGTGCCCCACTCCATTTCAACATGAAAGAAAAATAAAATATGGGGCTGGGGGTTTAGCTCAGTGGTTCCACCACTTGCCTCACAAGCGCAAGGACCCAAGTTCAATCCCCAGTACCAAAAAAGTACAAAAAAAAAAAAAAAAAAAAAAAAAAAAAGTACCCACAAAATAAGACTAATAGTAAAATGTGATAGGAGAAGTAGAAACTTATGGCTGTCTGATACAACTCCAAGACATCTCCCAGGATGTGGGGGAGGGACACATAAAGAATGAGAAATTAGAAGAGAAAAGGTAAAAATAAATGGGCCAACAGAAGAAATATACAATTGAATAATGGAAGTTTAAGAGAAAGAGTACAGCAAAAAAGGAAAGAAAGAAATTGTGAAGGAACTAACTCAAGAAAAGTTCCAGTACCAATGGATGTGAATTTCCATGTCCATTACAAGTCCCCACTAGATTGGCTAAACAAACAACTTACTCTACAGCATATCAACCTAAAATTTTAATACACTGAAAACAAAGGTGATCCCAAGTGATTCTACAGAATGACAAAACAAGTCACAAAGATAGTATTGGAACACAAGAAGATAAAAGACAATGGAGCAGTTTTCAAAATTCCAAAGTAAAATGGATTCCAACCAACAAAGCTTTTGTATATGCGGGGGGGCTTGAAGAGGGGAATGGGATAAAATAAAATTTATTAAACGTAAAAAAAATGGATTCCAACCCACAACTAATTGCAACCCTAGTGACACTGTTAATCAAAAAGGAAGGTATTTGATTTACATAAATGCATTTCCACTGTTCCCCAACTGCAGGGGGTGCACCATCAAAACAAAGGGGTGAAGTAAAAATGATTTCAGCCGATAGAAATAGAAAAAGAAAGAGGATGAAGTGAAGGGAGTTTGTGCCAAACAATGAGGGGACATCAGAGGCAGTGTTCAAAATTATACCAAGTGTGAGATATTTTGTCAATAATTAAAATGTTTTATGCAAAAAAGGGTATAATATTATTAGGAAATGAGTTGAGAAATTAGCAAATGAAAACATTCTTTTATAATCATGACACGCAGTGTATTTACCATTGTTCCTCTCTAATAATTTTGTTATGAAAAATTATTTTTTCATAGAATATATTTTATATTTTCTTTATTAATATCTCTTTGTATTACATTAAAATAAATTTTAAAAAATTAAATGTCTAGGATTTAACCTAAGGAAGTGAAAGACCTCTACAATGAAAGCTACAGCACACTGAAAAAGGAAATCAAAGAAAAGTTCAGAAAATGGAAAGATAACACCTCTTCCTGGATAGGGAAAAGCAATATAATCAAAATAACCACATTTCCAAAATTAATATACAGACTTAATGCAACTAAAATACCAACAGCCTTCATTACAGAACTGGAGAAAGAAATCTGAAAATTAATATGGAACCAGAAGAGGCCCAGAAAACAAAAGCTACCCTTAGTAATAAGAACAAAGCAGGAGGCAAGACAATCCTGGACTTAAAGTTACAGTGCAAAGTCAAAGCAATGAAAACAGCATGGTACTGGCACATGAGGAAAAAAAAAGATACGAAGATCAATGGAATAGAATAGAGCACATTATTCAATCTTCGACAAAGAGGCCTACACACTGGAGGAAAGATAAACTCTTTAATAAATCATGTTGGAAAAGCTGGCTATCCATATTCAATCCAGAAGATTGAATCTAGACCCATCATATCACTCACTAAAATCTAAAATCAAAATGGATCAAAGAATTAAAAGCTAAAACAGAAACATTTAACCTGCTGGAATATACAATAGGTAAAAGTCTTGGAGTCACAGGCATAAGAAAGAACTTTCTAAACAGAAATTCAGTTCACAGGAAATAATACCAAGAATCCACAAATATTATCAAATTAAAAAGCTTCTACCCAGCAAAAGAAACAACAGAGCATAAAGAAAAACCTACAAAATGTGAATAAATTTTTGCCAGCTATTTCTCAGACAGAAGACTCACATCTAGAATATACAAAGAACTCAAAAAAGTTAGACTCCATAAAAGACCCAATAAAAAAGGGGCTAGCAAAATGAACAGAAACTTCATATAAGGAGTACAAATCACCAATAAATATATGAAAAACCATTCAACATTGTTGGCCACTAGAGAAATGTGAATTATAACACTGAAATTCCACCTTACCCCAAAAAGAATAGCTATCATCAAGAAATCAAATAATAACTGATGCTGGTGAGGCTACAAGGAAAACTGGAACACTTCTACACTGTTAGTGGGAATGTAAACTAGTTAAACCATCATGGAAATTTCTCAAAAAACTAAAATTAAGATTCCTTTTGATCTAGCTATTTCTCTTGTAGGTATCTTCCCCAAAGACTTAAAGACAATGCATTACAGTGGACCTTTGACTTACAAACCTGAGATTTGGTTGTAACTAAATCAATACAGCTGAGATACCTGGGCACACGCTACAGATAAGAGGCAGATGAATCTTCTACTAACCTAATTAACCCACGATGTTCATATGTCAGGCTGGTCAGGTGGGTATGAGGGTCCACCGTACAGTGATACTCAATCCATGCATATCCATGTTTACAGAAGCACAACTCATAATAGCTAAATATCGGAAGCAGCCCGTGTGTTTATCAGCAGATGAATGGATAAAGAAAGTGTGGTGCTGACACACAATGAAGTATGACACTGCCATAAAAACAATAAACTCGAGTCATCTGCAGAAAATGGATGCACCGTAAGACCACAATGTTAAGTGAAATAAATTAGACATACAAGCTTAAATCTTGCATGGTTTTAGTTACAGGAGAAATCCAAATTATAAATGAAAGAACAAAATAAAAAATAATAGGAAGTAGAAAGATGGATCTTTCTCAGATGGGAAGGGGATCAAGAGACAGAGGGAAGGGAAAGGAGGAGAGGTGATGAAAAGTTAATGAGCAAAGGAATTAAGATGTGTTAGGTGCATATACCAATTCTTCACAAGGAGTGGATTCCAAATACGCACTACAAAAAAAACTTATAAATTAAAAAAAATTCATCCAATTTTCATTTGGGACCAAATACCTTCAGTCAATTCATTAGAAACCAATGAAAGATGAAAGCAGCATTAATGGAAGAGGAAATCACACTGGGGGGAGTCACATTGAATACTCATGGATCTTTCGGCTAACTAAATACAAATTTCTAAAGTCTATGAAGAGCCTATGATGGTATCTGTAGTTTATATGGAGACAGGCAAGGACTGTCTCAATACAATCACTAGCAGGGTCAGAGTTTTAATTTGGTCTGTAGTGACACAACAAAGTTATAAGATATGACAAGACTCAGGCATTGCTCCTGAGGTACAGCATCCTATTTGCAAAACCAGACTTGAACGTAATTCATGAAGAGGACTTTCCATTTTGTTTTGTTTATCGTGGTATTTCTTGAGTCTTTAACATAGAGATTACACCCGTCTACTCCTTATAAAAGAATAAAAAGCTAAATAAACTCTGAGGAAAAGGCAGTAAGTCAGCAGCAGACAAAAAGCAGCTAATATTTTGGTGGGAAGCAGACAGTCATGGGAATCTTGAAAGACAGAATAGGATTTTGCCAAGTATATGATGCTTAGCTTCAAGGCCAGTGTCAATGATGAAAAATAATTGGGTCCTAAAACTTACAAGATTAAGGAAGTTATATTGTAAGGGATATAAAAATTGAACTTATTTCTACTTCACCATCCTGCTGAGGCAAGATAAGACACGTTCACATAAGGAGTGACTGGCTCTTCCCCTCTGTGCCCTGCTACTTGTGCTCTGCTTATCAGTGTGGATTACGTTCACCGCTGAATTTCATATCTCAAGGAGAAAGACACTTCACGGACACAGATCCATGTTAGGAGTGTTTCATTCGATGGATCTACATTTATTTGGGGATTGAATAACTTGGTACAAATCACACTTACAAACCAGTGTTTCAAGTTAAACAACTATTTACAGAAGTAACACTGAACTGTCTTCTAAGAAAACTCCATCTTATTAATAACAAAATGCAGAGTAAACTCTTCACAGGCTAACCCTGAACCCCTCTATGAATGCTGCTGTCATTATGACATCATTAGATCACGCCATTGAAGGATGACTGAGCCTTGTCCCCAACAGCAAGTGCGTCTGACTATGACAAGAACACTGCCTGCAGTAAGCAATTCCAACCTGCTGATGCTCAGAACCTTGTAATGTTATCATCCAGATGACTGTAATAAAGCCCTAAAGCAGCACTGGTGAACCTATGGCATACATGCCACAGCTGGCTATTTATATTATCGTTAAAAACTCTAAAAGATTTGCTATCACTGCCCTTAAGAGTTGCCTTGGATGGCATGATTCTTAGTTTGATTTTAGAATATTACAGAACTTCTCACACTTGAGCATGCGTCAGCAGAACCTGGACGGCTTCTGAACACAGACTGCCAAGCCCCACCTTCAGTTTTTGATTCAGTAAGTCTAGCGGACAAGCTGAGAATTTGTACTTCTAACATACTCCCAGGTGACACTGATGTGGCTGGCCTGGAGGACATATTTTGTAAAACCAACAGAATAGTAAATCTTATGGAAAAAGTTAGATTTAATATACTAATTGTTAGTAATCTAAATGTGAAATGTATTACAGTATGAGAATTAAATGAACTCACTTGGAATCCATTCTGGTCACTTTCTTAGTGAAAAATTCATCTACACCTTCGTCCACTCTCCCCATAAGACCATTCTGCTCTCCATCTTGGGAGACTATGCCAGCAGCACAAACCTGCAAAGCAAAGAAAGGCATTAATTCACATCCAATTCAACTAGTTACTAGGTCTCATGAATAGGACGTGAGAGGAACAAGAGTCACTAAAATGGGCACTATATACTCTATTGGAATATAAGCCATGTACACAGCTGTAACACTGACAGGAAGAAACTATGAGTGCAGTGTAAACACTGCCTGATGGGGACTCGCGACGATCAGTGTATCAGAAGCTTGGACCGAAAAGACTGTGAAGAGTGTACACATTTGAAGAAGGCTGAAAAGTGAGTAAATAACATATAACAGGTAATATGAATGTGAACGGAATAATGTGAATAATAAAAATAATTATACCCATCTACATGGTACTTTACACTGATCAGAGCAAGGTTTTCCTACATCTTACAATAAATAGGAAACCAGTGAAGTTCTTAATTTGAGCAAAACAGAAAAAGCAGCTCACTTTGAACATCTGTATTGACTCCAAAAGATAGAGTAGAACTTGCTTGTCTCACCATTTTCCTTTTTGAAAAAGAATAGAGAATAGACCATCTACAGCAATAGCAGTCCCTTACACTGAGAGAGAGCTTCGTAGTTTACATGTGTTTTGTGAATTATAACTTCACTCTCACATCTCTCCTTTGAGCTGAAAAGAAAAGAATTTTGTCATAGTTGTTGGTAAGTCATACATCAGACAGTAGCTCAGAGGATGAGGGGGCACCCATACAGGTCACCTGAGGGACAGATTAAGCAGCATGTGACCCACAACACACGGTCTTAAACATGGGGCTTTCCTCAAATGAGTCTCCTTTCTGTTCTAAGAGAAAAACATTACTTTTTTACTTGTGCGAATTTTCCTCTTGGGCTTTGTCTTTTTCTCCACTTTAAAAGAGAATTCGCAGCTGGTGCGAGGTTCTCTGGGGATGTAGAGAAGGTCAAGATCGCAGATGTGGAGGTGCAGAGCTGACAACAAAGCCATCTGCTCTGCACAGGCCAGGCCAAGCTGTGGGGCTGGATGCACCTTCGGATCCCCAGCCTAACTGTGTCATTTTAGAGATAAAGACACCAGAGTAGATAGATTTTGAGAAGTCCAGTATCCTGAGGACACCATCAGTGAGGCACACTTTAAAATGCAACTGCTAATCTGAAAGCAGCAGGAGGGGGCACCCACTGGAAGAAGAGCAGCAGAGAAATCCAAGCATGGAGCTAAACGAAGTCCACGAAAAGAGTTCAAGGCCAAATGCACACGCTGCTTTAGCTCATTTTCTCGCACAGGAAAAGATTAGATTCTCATCTTTTCTGTCAAGGAAGATAAACATCAGAGTGGAAAGAGTCGAGCAGCTGTAGAGAGGAAGACAGGAACCTCAGGCCTGCTCTGGTCATCTTGGCTGCTTTCACAGTCCCAGAACAGCACCTGCAAATAAAACTGGAACTGCTGCGGCTGCTATTTGAGAAATAAAGGAGGCAGATTTTACACCTCGGGTGTATAAGTAAATGCTAAAAGATAATGTGCGAATGCTTGGATGAGCTGGTGATTACAAGGATTGAAGACAATTCAGACCACCCTCTGTCTTCTCTCTGCCAGAATTATTAACGTGATTACAGCAGGGAGAAACAGTAGGCACCGCACCTGGATCTGACGGGGCAGCTGCCAAAACTCACTTGTCTTCAAAGACTGGATGGAGAGAAATGGGAAGGAAGGAACAGCATCACCGGAAGAGTGCTAATTAGCAGCTGAATAACCACAGGATCTTATATGTATATGTTAGCCAGTAAGAAAGTAGAAAATTGATGAGCTAAGGAAGCAAGCGGAAAAAAGGAACCCAAAGGAATTAAAATGAAGGTAATGTAAAACAAAAATTAACGAACTTGAGAGATGAAGCTAAAAGCTGATTCTTTGAAAAAGATCAATAAAAAAGAGCTACAAAATTGAGTAATGAGCAAGAGCATTAAAATAAACTGGAAGTAAGAAAAAAGGAGATGTAGCTATCAATACAGCAGAGATTAAAACTCTTGAGAATTCTATAAATAAATGATTAGACTAAGCGACAATATTTTAGAAAAACACAAATTATCAGAATGACCTCTAGATGAATTATGCAACCTGAAAAGATCTACAGCAAAAACTAAAAAAACAAAACAACAACCTAGAAAAACAATCTATAATGTATATCATCACATACATGCTTTACACAGACACTTCAGCCCCAGTGGCTTCCCAGGAAGAACAGGCAATCTCTGTAAAAGGCAAATGGTTTCAGATTAGGAAAGGAGAGGTGGCTTTTCATAACTCACGTTATGAAAATAGTGTAACTGGGAAACCCAAAGTAGATGGGCAGTCCAGAAGAGAAAAAGTAAGGGACTCTCATTTACGCACACAGATGCAAACAATGCCTAGCAGTATAATTAAACTCAGCAAAAATATTACATTAAATCAATCGTGGCACGATGTTAGAAAAACTTGTTAGGAGTCATCATAATAGCACATTGATAAAAATTATCAATCCCAGGGAATGCTAAAGATAAAAATCAAACACCGTTCTTTGAACAAAAGCATCGAAAATAGGATAGACAATAAACTTGCTCAACTGAACAAATAGCAGAAACTGCTAGACTTCTATCTTGTTTAGTCTTTTGTTTTACTTAGTAACAAAATCCCGACTTATTCAGAGAATCAATATGATCAACAAACCTATCTTCCCAGATGCTTTTGCAAATAGGGACAGAAATGTGGTTCATCTGGGGGCTGTGAGCTGTAACTTGAAGTATACTAGCATTTCTAGATAAGTTTTGATTACATGTTCTAAATTCTGTTGCATGTTTGCTCCTTTCCTCTGTCTGAAATATGCATAGAACAACAGATTATAGGTCCTTCCCTGAGAGTAAGACCAATGCTGGTCACCTGAATGAAATAATCATCAAATAGGCAAATGTAATTTGTGGAATTAGTAGGAATACAGTCTTTAAAAGGAGGGAGTGAGATGACCAATTCTGTAGTTTATTCACAACAGAATAACAAAATTTATAAATGGATTCCATGCAGAATAATATGAGGAACGTGGAAAAGAGGAGGAAGTTTAGATTGGAGAAGAAAAGACCTTGGAATGATCCATAAATACTTGTAATTCCACAGAAGAGACTTAAATACCCTGTGCCACTCCGGAAGACAAAAACACAATGGCTAGGTTAAAACTGAAGATTTTTATTAGCACAGAAAATAATTTGCAAGTAATTAGAGCTTTTGGAAACAGCAGCTTCAGAGAAAGAGTTCAGTGCGGAAAGAATGGCCAGCTGATGGCTGTGTAGGGGGTTTTAAGTACCGGAGGAGGGCTGGACAAGGTGGCTTCAAAGGCCCTTCAAACACTGCGATGCTGCCACTCAAAACACAGGGGAGGAAATGCAGTAGCAGGGGTTCGTCAGCTCTCATTAGAGTTGGAGGTTTCATCCCCAGGCCAAGGGGCAGGGGTGTGCCAAGATCACACCGCAAACTGATGAGTACTGACATGGCACTAGAGGGAAGCAGCTGCAGGCACATGAAACCAACTCAGAGGAGGTTGAGGGCTGCTCAGGTGTCTGCCCCGGCTTCACACTCCCTTGAGTGACGTGTGGATCACCCTTAAAGCTCCCTCCCTGGGGAGACGGTTCTCATGGTGGCAGAGTCAGATCTAGAGACCAGGGTTCTGTCCTATAACTGCAGTCCCCGATCTCTCTCAAAGCACCTTTCTGCTTCGGTTGGCAGCAGGCAGGAGCTGAGCTGGGTGACAGAGGTCATACCACAGTCCTCTGTCCCTAGCAGGCCCTGTGGATGGAATTTCTCAGGCTTATTTAGAGTGTGGCCAAATCCTCATTGGTGGAATTCATATGCAAGTCCAGCTTTCAGGCCTGGCCTGCAAACCCTTGCTGAGCACAGCAGGGTTTTACACATTACCCTCCAGCTGAATGGCTGTGTGGCAAGGGGAAGGCGGAGCCATTAAAATGAGGCAGCAGAGCCTCTGAGGATCATGATAGGCCTTGGCCAGAAATACCCACAATGGACTAGGACATGAGTGAGAAATAAACTTCAAAATATCAGGGAATTGACACAACAGAAGTTTATCTCCTGGAGTGGCCAATGTTCTCCTACTTATGAACAACAGTCCCTCACCCAACTTTTCTCTGTTATGCCCTTTCACAGGTATGCTGGGACAATCTAATACTTTCAGAACAGGCACTTCCATTCTTTTTCTGTTTGTTTATTCGTTTGTTCCTTTCTCGCTCCCTCCCTTTCTTGCTTCCCTCATCCGTACTAAGCATGAGCTCTACCACTGAGCTATGCCTCTGGACCTCCTTACTTCACTCTGAGATAGGGTCTTGCTAAATCGCCCAGACTGGCCTGGACCGTGCGAGCCTCCTGACTTAAGTCACCAGACTAGATGGGATTACAGGTGTGTGCCACTGAACCTGGCTTCCCTGCTTATTTCACCCATGTGAAGCTCTGTCCCCAAAAGCACAGACTTTCTGCAAGTTCCTTCAATGAGAAAAGAATTCTGAATAGGAATTTTTGTAGAATTTGTTGAGTTGTTCCTTAAGAGTGACATCAAATCACTTCCTTCATTTGAGTGTGGGGGTGAGGAATAGAGCAACATATTCATATTATAAAGACAGCTAATACTAATGAATCAGACAAGCTTTGAAGGACAATATTTACATTTAATACAGGGCTGTATACTCTTTTCTCATGAAAATTCAAGAGTAAGCAATGTGGTTTTTTTGTATGTTTCCTTTTGCAGTACTGAGCC
Organism: Fukomys damarensis; assembly: GCF_012274545.1. Taxonomy (NCBI): domain Eukaryota; kingdom Metazoa; phylum Chordata; class Mammalia; order Rodentia; family Bathyergidae; genus Fukomys; species Fukomys damarensis. The sequence goes on from NW_022900922.1 coordinate 17,443,692, forward strand.
ACATCCTCACACCTTTTTATTTTTTGAGACAGGGTCTGTCTCTGTAAATCACTAAGTTGTCCAAGCAGGGATTAAATTTATGATCACCCTGTCTCAGCCTCCCAGAGTGCTGGAATTACAGATGTGTACCACCCTTCCTGGCTGCAATGCTATTATTTTACAGAGAAATTGGCTCAGGCTCAGACCACACACCTTGTCCAGCCACAGCTGCTGAGAGCAGGTGCACATGTTGGTCTCACCCTCCTCTGCTGTGATGGTAGAACATTAAATTCTATGGTCACATCAGCTGCAGCAAGAGGCCAAGAGTCTTTATGTACATTGTTATGAAGTGGAAAAAAGAAAAAGAAGTTGGTATTTTATTTGTTATGATTATTTTGGGTTTTTGGGGGGGTGAGAATTAAAATGTAGAGCCTAATCCATACCCATCATTAATAACATGTCTGGAAAATTTGGGGGGGGGTAACTGGGAATCAAACTCAGGACCTTGAGCTTGTGAGGCAGTTGCAGCACCACTGAGCTAAATGCCCAGCCCTCTGGCAATTTTAAATGATTATAATTTGACCCAAGATTGAATGTTTATTCCTTCTTAAAAATAAAATGGTCATCGACTTTTCATACTTACATGATTTTCATTTGTATATTTTTGATACAATAATCAAGAATTGCACTATTACTATTTTTGGCCCAGTAGACATGGTATGTCAGCATTTGAGCTAGCCATGGCTTGGAGAATTCTGATACCCAGATGTTCTCACCAGGGGCAGCAGAGGTCAAGGGCGGGCTCTAGAAAAGTGAAAGTAGCATTTAGGATGAGCAAGGTCTATGAATCCTAGCAAGAAAATGGCAGTAGGAAATGATGCCTGCGACTGAACACTAGTAGTAAAAGTAAATACACCCTAATCATCTACTTCCTGGTCCTCTCTGAAAAATATGGAGACAGCACCTGGTGGCCATCTCCTGGGGATGAGACAAGACAGAACCAGGAAAACCATCAGCTCTGTGAAATCATGAAGTAAAGCACTTTCCCTACGGAAACCATGAAAAAGCTTGTGACCATAGCTCCCAGTCAACAGCGCTCTGGGGAAAAGCCAGGTGTCAGCATCCTCTGGCCATAACCTTTACCTTGGGACTCACTGGAAATTCTCAGAGTGGGGACAAAAGCACAATTTCTGTAGGGTTCATTGAGGTTCAGGACCCCAGAATATGGCCCTAGGGGACTCAGGAAAACAGCAGGAAAAGGAAAGTCATTGTTCTCCCCTCACCATTTGCTCTGGAAGCAATAATGAAGCTTTCCTTTCCAGGCACCCGCTCTGTCCCTGGAGGACAGGAAATGTTTTCATCTCTGAGAGAAGAACCTGGGTTCACAGGCCTGGCACCCCTAGCTGAAGACTATGAGACCCTCCTGCCTTGTTTGTGAGTCTCCTCAATTACTCGCTTCCTCATCAGATTGGGCAGAAAAGTACAGATTTCCCTGTTCCTTAGGGTACTCAGTTCTGAAGGGGCCCATGTTGTGAAAACTTAGTTTACACATTTAGTTTACATTTAGCTTTCCTCTTGTTAATCTGTCTTTTGTTACCATAACTTCAGCCAAGATGCCAGCCATGGGTGAGAAAAGAAATCCCATCTCCCTCCAGTCTCCACTCCTCCCCCAAGTCCCTTTCAAGCTTCCTTCCACCTTTCTTGGCTTTTCAAATGCATAAAGAAAAGAGAATTCAAAATTCTTTTTCCAAGAGTCACTGATTTAAACATGGGGAAGCTTAAACCATTATTTCACATTTATAGTATACTGTTAATGATTTTCCACAGAACTATTTAGTCAGTAACAACCTGGAATCTACAGTGTGAGCTACTGAGTGGGAAGGTGTCCTTTTCCCTATTTGAAAAGAACTTTTAGACAGGCACAGTGGCATAGGCTGTACTCTGGGAGGCTGAAGTAGGAGGATGCAGTTCACGTCCAGCCTGGGCAACTTAGTGAGACCTTGTTTTAAAAAGGGCAGGAATACAGCTTAGTGCAAAGGCTTGTCGTTCAATCCCTAGTACGCACCCTACAAAGTCATTCCTTATTTAAAAGGAAAATGTTTGTAACTCTGAAATAGTGTGCTAAAAAATCCAACATCAAATAGATTGGAAAATAATGCATGATAGAAGAGGTTTTTTTTGGTACCAGGGATTGAACTCGGGTCCTTGTGCTTGCAAGGCAGGTGGCAGAACCACTGAGATAAATCCCTGGCCCTAAGAGTTTTTGTATTTGAAATGGTGTTAGTCTACACCCTTCAAATTAGGTCAACAAACCAAACAGAAGAGCCTGATCTAGAGCTAGTAACTGCTGATCATGCAGACACGTTGTTGTGACCTACATCCACCTTTGTTTGCTGCCACCCACCATTTTATCCAGTAATCACTCAGCAAAACATGTTCTGAGTGCTGAGCATATCACCATGGATGAGAAGTCACAGGCCTGGAATTACAGAACAGGAGAGGCTGAGGAAATAGTACGTGCTGAGAGTATAGGCCCTGGAAGGTTGCTCAGGCTGTACACTGTGCTAGATTAGTCTGTGAGACAAGCCTCCCTGGAGTCCTACACACAGCTCTGTGGGAGTACAGCAAAAGGGAGGGCTTTCAGTAGAAGTGTTGACTCGCTGGAGACGAGATCTGAAAGATCTGATAGTAGTGACTGGCCAGGGGAGAGAGCAAAGCTCTGGCTTTAAACCCTTTGGGCCTGAGGTGTTCCACAGGCAGATGCATCTCAGAAAAGGCAGCTGCTTCAGGACGGTCTGCTGTGAGCAGCAGAGAGCCTGATCATGGGGCTCAGACACACAGCAGACACTGACAGACAGGAAATCCAGGGCTTTGAGGGAGATGCAGCAAGTGACAACTCCAGGACCAGCAAGAAGGCACCCTTGAGAAAGGACTCGCCTCTGGTGTCACGCACTATGCAGACACCAGGAAGAGGAAGAATGGCGGGGGACAGTGCTGCTAGGAAACGGTCAGGATGAGGTTAGGCGGAACTGAAGGGTGGTTCTGGGGTGAGCAGGTAGGGAAGAAAGATCTTGGTAACTCTAAAGAAACAGGAAAGCCAGGAGATGAAACAACCTGTCTCAGGACAGGTAAGGCATTAACAAGGAAGAGGCCTGGGGTGATCCCTGCCAGGCTCCTCTGCACTGACAGTCCCATCTTCTACTGGCCAGGGGAGCAAGAATCACCGCCTGATGTACCCATTCGGAGCCACTTGGTCACACAGTGTGCAGCTCAGCAAGCAGAGAGGCCTTAATAGGAGGTCCACACAGAGGGGATAGAGGCCATGTGTGCATCCCAAAATCAATTACAAATAAGCTCTTTCGCTAGTGAGTTTGTGTCTTGTCTCCCAGACACTATAAAATGCTATGGACGTAGCCTATCCATCTCACCCACATGTCTGTTATTTTCCTAGGGTCTTTCAAGAGTTGGGTGGTCCTCTAAGTGCTACACAGCAGGGAGTGAAGATGCTCCCTGTGTACACCATGTAGAGAAAGAGCCCTATCTCCACGACTGTATGCTTTTGGGATGTGGGGGGAGAGGGTTTCTGCCGGGTGCCCACCTACCGCTGCCTGTGTGGGCTGCTGCTTCTTATTCCGCTTTGGCCTCAGCTTAGTAAAGTGCTCCAGCTTCCTGCCCTCTTCTGAGGGCAACTCGGAGATGAACCCTGAGCTCCGCTTCTCTTGCCTGGCAGATGGGAAGGGTGGGTCTTCCACATGAATTGGCACCTCTTCCAGGGCTTTATCCAGGTCAAATTCCATTTCTACAACAAAACAGAGCTCAAGACCAAAGTGTAATGCAGTGGGATGGATAGGAAACTCAGAAAAGTAATTTAAGCCTATCAGAAAAACACCTATTCACACACACAGTACCCCTCACAACTATGCCCAGAGTGGCCTTGGGTCCTGTGGGTGTGCTTCTAGTGACAGGCCAACAGTGCTGGTCACACACTCACCAAAGGCCCTGGAAACAGGCCGCAGCATCCGGCTGTGAATACTCTTCCTTTTGGATTTAGGAGTCATCTAGCAATAAAACAAAACAAAAAAAAAAGCACTTAAGTCGTCACAGAAAACTTGCCTTCAAACTTCAGAACATTCTTGATTCACTATTTCTCTTGCTTCTTTGGGGTATGGTTCAGTACCACTGACAACCTGACTCAAAGGCCGAAGTGCTAGATTTGTTATAACTTTCTCAAATGACATGGCTAATTTTCTCCTTTTCCCCCAGCCCTAACTAGTTATAACCTATCCCAGGAGCTGAAAAGAACAGGAAAGATATAGAACTTCACTTCATGAGGAGTGTTGCATGAGGGTATTAAGATGGACATAAAGAAGGAAAATCAAAGACTATAAAAATTAGTCAAAAACTGAAAAGAATTCATTGTCATCGCAACATTACTGCAAATACACTGAAGTCTTTAGATGTCACTTCAACACATAATCATTTAATTCTTTGGTTCAGTTTGCCACCAAGATTTCTGTATTCACATCATGGGCAAAGACCAGTCAGAAAAAGGTACCATGACATGAAAGTTCTACCAGCTGGCACTTTTCAGTAGGATGTTTTGGATTTTGCCAGTCTTTTCAAAAGTGAAACCCAAACCAAGGCCAAAACATGAGAGTGTTTTCCCACCACTGGTATCAACCGTTGACTGCACAGCACCGTGTCAGAGAGACATTTTCTTCTGTCACTTTCATCACATGAGGGTTGAAGCTGCAAGGAATCTGCCATCACCAACACACTCACCCACACACCCACCCACACCCACCCACCCCCACACACACCCCTCAAAGGATAAAACAAGTCCTGGAGACTGATAAAGACTAATGACCCAGCTGCCAGCTGAAGCCGTATCAGGGACAGGATCACGTTGGCCCAGCAACTTCCTACCACACTCCCAGGCAGATGGACTGTGGCAATGCTTAAACTGGTTCAAAGCTGGTATCGTATAAATTAAGAGACAATGCTACTGAAAGAACATGACTTTTACACTTTCATTTATCAGGCTGTCATCTAAAGCTTTCTCAAAAAATCCACATGGTTGAAAAATATTCCTTGATTCAAAGAATAAATTGGTTCATCCTAATCTTTAAAAGTAAACAGCCTTACAGCTCTGACAGTTACGCCAATTTTAATAATAACATCCTTCTGCTCTTATTGTTGAAAGGGGGAAATTATGAGTAGTTCTATTTAAATCTAGAATGGTTTTCCTGAAATGGAAAATGAAACTTGCTGAATTGGTCCTGTCAAGGCTTTGTTAAAGGCAACAACGATCTGAGGAAGAGCTGCGTATAAAGTAATAGGCTTTGCAGGTTTAAGAAAAAATACCGGTCAATAAAAACCAGCAGGCAAAATGCAACTGGAAGAGGATCCAGTTTGAAGGTGGTTCTCTGTCAAATTGGTTTTGCAGTTGACTGAATAAGTCCGTGGGCTGACCAGTTTATTCACTGAGTGAAGCTCTGAAGATAATTAGTTCTCAGGAGATAACAAACTACCACAATATATGCTGTGCTTGGTTGTGAAAAATCTTTCAGAATTCTATGCCCCTTAGGTACAATAATGGGAGACAAAGGACCAAGACGCAGCCTGGAATGTAACTTCCAGCTGATTTTGCTTAGATCATCACACATAGGAAAGAAGATTGAAAAGGCATGGGATGAAGATGTCTTCCATTTTCCCTCCTGTGCATCTTGATTAGATTTCACAGAAAAGGTATTCATGGGCAAAATAATTGAGCTCCAATGTCCTTATCATTGAACCCTGGATAACAGGTATCAAATATACACAAAATATATGAAAAATTTTAATACTTCAAGGCTGGGGATTTAGCTCAGTGGTACCATGCCTGCCTTGCAAGTGCAAGGTCCTAAATTCAATCTCCGGTACTGCAAAAAAAAAAAAAAAAGGAAAAGAAAAGTGTAACACTTCAGATATATAATTTTAAATATATGAAAAGGAATATATAATTATGTGTATATATGTATATATACATATAAGAAAACATATACAGTATATAAAGAAACTAATTTACAATCTGATAGCCATCTGTAAATGGGACCTTTAACATAATTTTAGAGACATCAGGAAATAAAAATCATCAGGCGTTTTGGAACTTTCTCCTCCTGATTTGGTTTTTGAGTGGCTAGAACTGTGACTATCAAGCAGCTTGCACATCAGAGAAAGCATTCTAGTGTGGTTCATTGCTTTTCTATATTTTGCATGCTATTTACAATTACAAATAACTCCTAATTATATTTCCCATTAAACTCATCGAATTTATCATATCTGTTGGTTCTGAAGTTTTGCTTTGTTTACCGGCTTATAGCTTTTAGTTAAAGGAGAACATACAATGAGTAGTTTTTATAGCTGGTATTAAGATGAAACCAATTTCAATCTCTCTCATGGAGTTGAAGAATAAAAACAGAAAAAAAGCGAATCTTACTACTCTCACATTTTTCTTTCATTGAAACTCTTTCTTCCTTAGTTTTATAGAAAATACAGACTTGCTCAATCTTATTGGGTTATTCCTATAATCCAAGTACATACAAATCTAAAGCAAGACGAAATGTAAAAATAAACTATGACTCTTCACCCAGTGTTTGTCTAGCAATTTGGTTTGTTTACACTCTTCCTATCAACAGCTGGGCCGATGGATTGCATCCTGTGGGACCTGACTTTACCATCTTTTTTGGAACAATTTTAACTCTGAGTAAGGGCGATCACAGCTTCTCCACTAGGCAAAGGGGTGCATATCCCAAATGGATTTCTCAGAAACCAACCATGATGAACACTGTCAACAGTTATGTAGAAGAAAAGCCCTAAAACTATCAGTAAATCTCACTGTGACACACATAATGTGAACAAAATACCATAGTTATATTTTCTAAGAATCCCAAAGTAGCATCCAGTGCAAAGCTATTCTGAAATCCAATTTTTATAATGGATTTAAACTATTTTGCAAGTAGCTCTATAGACACAGATAGGTGCCCACTTAACCACAAGTTAAAAGCTAATGCTAAATTTTCTAAATCATACAATGTTGTTTTCTTGTCAAACCACTTTTAGTAGGTACTTCCTACATATACTAATGTTTTAAAACAACAGTTAAATTGCTTGTATCACCATGAAAATATCATGTTTGTTTCCTTGTTTTTGCTTAGTTTACACAGAGTAATAAACAAAAATCTTATTCCAAACTCAAGAAGTCATTATCACTTTTCCCTTCCCCAAGGCTTAAAAAACCACAGTATCATTTGAAAGGCAGATTAGGACAATCTTCTAATATGGAAAGTACACCATAATGTCAATTTTCTATAATCTGGGTATGAAATAAGAAATAGGACAGGAATCAGAAAAAACAAAAGCCTGGAAGTTTTGTGGCCACACCTTTTTCTAATTACAGGAGTGACATGAGCACTTTTTTTGCTTATAGGTAATGGGATCTTCTTCATCAACATTCCTTTGCTTTCAGGCACACGGTAGAGGATATTTAAATTTATCGCCTGTTTTACTGGCTGACCCATTTTGCAAAACTCAATCTTTTTTTTTTTTTGAGACAAGATCTCACTAGGCAGTTCAGGCTACCCTTGAACTGGCCATGTATCTCAGGCTGGCCTTGAATTCATGATGATCCTCCTGCCCCAGTCACCTAAGTGCCGGGATTACAGGCGAGCATCACCATGCCCAGCTGTAAAACCCAATCTTGTCTCTAGATTGCTAATTCAGGATCTGCAGATGGATAATGACATTACAGTCTCTCAGAACAATAGCCAAGCAGCACAGAAGCAAACAGAGCACAAGACTGTCCACTAAGGTGGCCAGAAACTGCAGAGCTACCAAAAAATACTTACACTTGTACAGCAGAGAGTCTCCATGCAGCAAAAAGAAAGGAAAAAAAAAAAAAACAACATGAATGGAAGAGAGATAAAGCAGCAGCATTACTAGAAAAAGGGAGGGAGAGAGACACCATTCACAAAGAAATGCAAAGCAGTAGGGCAAGAATAAGGCCAAAATATTACTGGCTTGAGGCATCTAGCAAAGCACAATTAAAGCTGGAGAAACTGCAGAAAGGCATACAAACAGGTGTTATCTCTTAGGAAGTGTGTGCAAAGTGACATTTATCAGGCCCATGAGTGGATGGTGACGCCATGTGGGGGATGGGGACACCTTGTGGGAGACAGGGGCCTCACCAGCTCGAAAGCACAAACACTGGACAGGTATCGGGAAGGCCTGTGCAAGTCCTGGCTCCGGGGTCACAGGGATACTCCCCGCAGCAACACAGGGACACTATATCTATGGTCCCTTCTCAGGGTTAGTCACATCACTCTGTACTCCCTAATGCATTTCAGGATGTAGTTACTTTGAACTGTCCATACTTTCGAGAAAAGGATCGGATGCCAGAAACCTGTACTGTTATCTCCTTAAAATAGGCCCAACTATTCAGGCTACCTTGTCTTCCAGTCAAAATTTAGGTCACTTTGTATTTTGCATTAGTTAAATAATTTTTTAAATCTCACTGGTCACCAGTAACGGGGCATATTTTATTTTGAAAAATTAAAAATAATTTTTTAAAACAAAAAATAATTCCAGTTATAGAAGGTCAGTCTTCCTAAAAGCAGTGTAGGATTACTGGAAGAACCCTTTTAAAACACGATATAAGGAAAGTTACCTACTCCATTTACCCTGGGCTGTTGTATCTTTTGTAGATGTTTATTTTTTGTTGCAATTGTTCTCAACATAAAACGGGAGGAACATACAGGGCTCCGTAATTTGTGTATGTAAATGGTTTGGGCCTCTTCCTAAGTGCAAAAACCTTCCTCATCACCACTCCCACCACCGACAGTATTGCTTTATCAGAAAGGTTTGAACAGGCAACATCTGGAACCTGAATTCTAATTTCATACTTTATTAGGCAATTTTCTCCAATTATGAATAATTTTATGACCCACTAGATAAGCATGAAAACAGCCTTAATGAATGAAGAGAAAAAGTAAAAAATATATTTTCAAATTTTCTTGCCAAAGACAAAGACTTCTGTCTTCAGAATCTTCTATAAACATGAGATTATGGATATGTATACATGTGTGTCATAGGTGATGGGTAAGCTCCATAGATAATTTTAGACTTTCTCTTACTGAAAGGTTAATTCAATAAGACAAGTACTCTGTCTCAATTATACACCTAATGATCACTGTGAGGGTGAAGAACCTTTCAGTTGATTTACATCCTACAGTAACAGGCAAGCAAAAAAATCCTTCCTATTTAGAAGGAAACCATGGCAATGGCTGACTCAAAGTTTTAACAGGAGGAAGATCATTCTGCATGCATTTTTTTGGGGGGGGCACTTATTTCAGCTCTACTGATTTTGACACCTTCCTGTACATCTGAAGTAGTGTGTGGTTATGCTTTCTGGGGAACCAGACACACTCCCAGTTCTGGCATCCAAGAAACGGTCTCCAGACACAGGTCTGACACTGACTGGTTCATGGGACTTTGATCAATGTTACTGTGAAATCAGGTATCAGTTACCTAGTTTGTATAATAAATTATTGTGAAGATTAAATAAGATAGTGCCAATAAGAGACATCCCGGTGTTTCAATAATTGCCTATGACTATGAGCACTGTCGGTATGATCATTTTTTTCTTCAATCTTCTAGTCTCACAGAAAGAGCCAGGAGGAGCACTACTAAGAAGCAGACTTATCACAGCAAAAAACTGAGAGCAATTTCCAAGCCTAGCAACAGGAAAACAAATGAACTGAGGGGTAGAGCAGCAGCTAGACAAAGGACAACAACAGTTAAAAGGAAAACACACTGTCATTGACAGCAACATGAACAATCTCAGAATACTGAGTAGAAAAAGCAAATTTCAGAAAGAAATGATGGCATGTATGTACATATCAAAACATACAAAACACCAAAACAGATGAGTACACGTATGTGTGAACAAAAATTAAACAGGAAGTAAGCAAACTCATGGTAGATGGGATGGGAAGTAGTGGTCAAATGAGACTGTTACATCTGTCTTTGGGTGGAAAAGGTAAGTCCAGATTCTTTCTTATTCACATGTAGCACCCCAGAGCCTGGAAAGTGTTGTTAAATCACTGCATTAATCTAGTATTCACCTTACTGAAAACCATTACTACCACAAGTGTCATCACCAGAAAGGGAATTCAGACAGAAACACAAAATACAGAGGACACAGTTTATTATAAAAAACAACCAATTAAATCAGATACATTTATTTTCATGAAAAATTCTTTTTCCAGTTTCATGTTAGATTAATAAAAACTTCCCTATGGACCACAGAGTTTTGTTACTCAGGTATGTACACCATTGACCATTAAGCATATACATCTACCCTGCCCCTCAACTATTTAACATAAGCAATTGCAAATTTATTTTAAATAAAGGAGTATAAGGATGGTATGACAAATACAAGTATATTTTTCACTTAGTTTAACCAATAGTTACAATTTGTCACTCCAAATTGTTCTCTCTCTCTCTCTCTTGCTCTGTCACATATATACAACTTTGGGTTACACCATTTAAAGGTTGTTGGCATCCTGATATCTCACCTTTATATATTTCTGCATAAACATCCTAAGATCACATATCCTACCACATAACCACACCATAACATTTGAGAAAATTAACAATTACATTATATCTAACGCTAATATAGTCCATAGTCAAATTCCCCCAACTGTCCTTCAAACAAAAACATCTTTCTTCAGATTGAGAATCTAATGGTGAGTCCACCCATTACACATGGTAGGTAGTGTGTCTTCCACTTCCTCTGTCTAATCCTCACACCCTCCCATGCTAAAGAATCCAGAGCATTTCAGAGACTGTCCCACAGTCTGTATTTGTGGAAGCATTTCCTCAGAGTTAAGATTCTAGTGAAACATTTTTGGTTTCACCAACAATGGCGGCCCATGTGCCAGGAGGCTCCACTGCTGGTGACAATGCTAAGTTTGACCCCTTGATTGGGAAGGGACTTTTCAACCACGCCACTGAAAAGTGTCCTTTCTCCTGGTAATTAACAACTCTGTACAGTGATACTTTTAGTCCAGGCAGAAACTCAACTATTTTAAGCAATTACTGACAACCTTTGCCTGAATTAGTGAATGCAAAGGGAGCTGTAAAGCTGAAATCTTGTACTTCTTTCATTGTCCCTGTATTTATCAGCTGCTATTCCTTTGTAAAACTCTCTAGACCTGGGGCCCCCAACCCATGAACCGCAGAACCAGTAACAATCCATGGCCTGTTAGGAATGAGGCTGCACAGCAGGAGGTGAGCATCAGGTGAAGGAAACTTTACTGTATGTACAGACATGTCCTACTGCTATCATTACCACCTAAGCTCCTGAAGCACTAGAGTCTCATAGGAGAGTGAACCCTCCTGTGAACTGCACGTGTGAGGGCTGTGCATTTTATATTACAATGTAACAATAATAGAAATAAAATAAATGTAATGCCCTTGAATCACACAAAATCACACCACACCACACCATCACCCTTCATCCCCCACCCCATGTGGTTTGTGGAAAAATTGTCTTCTGTGAGATACATCCCCAGTGCCAAAAGGGCTGAAGAACACTGTTCTAGGCCTTCCTTTACTTTATATTATCTCAAGGAACTCATGGATTAAAAAAAAAAATTAACTGAATGGATCATAAGCGACTGCTGTCGTTCCTCTTTTCAGTTTTTCTGGGACTTGGAGAATCCCAGAAGAGCCCTTTCAATCTAGATTTTGTGTCCTTTGAAATGATCTCATTGGATTTAGAGCCAATGCTTGTCTTTTGATATAAGACATCCTTGGCTCACCTTGTGCTTTTCTGGGCACTTTCAAAGTGGATATAGGTTATCCCTGTTTAATGGACTGGATTACAAAAATTAAGTATTTTCTACTAGATTTTCCACTAAGTTAATTCTCACAGGAACCAAAACTCAGTAATCCTTACTGATATCTCGCGAAACATTATTATCACATTTGTGGGTTAGAAAGAGATTTTCAACGTATTTCCCCTTTTCAAAAGTCTGAGTTGGTAGAAAGCTTGCTGAGAAAGAGTTGCTCTTTCTCTCTACATGGCTTCTGGACAGCACTGAGTCGTCTCCTTAAACCCAGAAGAGTGTGTACCCGGAAGCCATAAACTCTGAGGAAGCTGAAGTAAATCGATGTGTAAAAGGAAGAGCAATCAGAGATTTAGTGGTGCACCACAGTTCCTACAGAGCACAACATAAATCCAGCGATTTACACCACCCTCATTAATTTTTATATCCAGAATCTCATTTTGTATAAAAGTTAAACCAGCATCATGATGTTAAATCCAAAGCATTCTGAGAAGGGCACTGTTGTGAAGATCACCGCAGAGCATCATGTATAAATTTAAATGGTTCATTTCCTGGTCTTCCAGATATGCAGGGGTTTTTTTGATACAGAAAATTAAATCTTTACCCTCCTAATTTCACTATGTTCTTTCCCAAGAAATGGTTCACTTTTTATTGATTTTTTAACTCAACTTGAACATTGTTTTAAAAGTGAATTTAACATATTTTCCTTAACTACCTTTTTTTTTTTTTTTTTTTTTTTTTT
>NW_022900922.1:17456426-17526703 GCF_012274545.1 Fukomys damarensis
TTTTTTTTTTTTTTTTTTTTTTTGATACTGGAGATCAAACTTGGACCCTGCACTTGCGAGGCAGGTGGTGGAACCACTGAGTTAAATGTCCAGCCCTAACACATTTTTTATAAGAGTGGTCCAATGAATGAAATGACTGTATCTGGTACTGATTTTGAGCAAATATTTTTTGATAAGAATTTTTGTTAGTGGGGTGGGCACAAAAGCTGATATTTACTAATAATGGCTCTTGTCTGTGCCCCTGTTGCATTATAATGAAAAGGAAAGTGGAAAAATGTGTTAAATATTTTATGGCACTACTAAGCACACTGCTGTTACCCCTTAATGGTTATAAAACCCTAAATAACATTTTAATCTTTTATTTATAGTGAAAGGACAATGGGGAAAACCCAGAGTATCATACCTGAGAAAGCTATTTTAAATCTAGATCTTTTGAGCAATCTATTGATCATGGAAGGCAAGAAGGAAGAGGTTAGGCGAAGACTTACTCTTCCGGAGTATGGACATTATGGTTTGATGAGACCAAGATCAAGAAATAAAATTGGCCTAAAATGTTTAACATAATACGTTTGCTCTCTCCATAGAATACTACTCTAAAGATGACAAAAATTAATGTTTTACAACACTACCAATACCACCAACAGGGAACAGATCAAAGCCAATGACAATTTGCTTTACTGCTTTAAAGAACATTTGTCAAGCAAGTAGTGGAGCCAGGTGATAGGAATAGAGGGTGATTTGGGGCCTGTTGTCCTGGGGCTGCAGTAGCCAATCAGTCATCAGGAGGTCTGGCACTTGCTGATTTACTGTTATAGAGAGAGTGGCTCAAATCTCATGGATCCTTAAGCTTTTCTGAGAATGGTTCCCACAATCCTGGTTTCTTTTTTTTTGGTACCGGGGATTGAACTCGGGTCCTTGTGCTTGCAAGGCATCCACAATCTTGGTTTCTGAACTCTTCAGCCTGAAGTAGAGCTTTGCATAAAGATGGTTCACACCCAAATTCCGTGAAAATCACCCTGCCTTGGGAACCAAAATCTTTGCTGTATTCACTGCTATTCCTTTTAATTAACGTCCTTTTAAACAGAGTCTCAAAAGGGCAGATTTTCAACACACTTCACTCTAAATTATAGATTATATTGACAGCTCTTTGATCACCAAAATCTATTTCACCAGAAAGAATCTGTCAAAAACAATGTAATTTTCTTTGTCACTTCATATTTTTATTGGCTTTGATCTTGTTTTGAAGTGAATTAATGATTCACAGCCAAGCTATGGTGAAAATTTGGGTAAATTTTCCACTGAAACCATCCTTTATGTACCACTATGGTGTTATTTTATAATAAAGCAACAATAACAACAACAACAACTGATTTTCAGTGTCTGTGGATGCAGTTTCTTACTTTTCCTGACTTCATATTAACTAGAAAACCCCACATGAATCTTCCACCAACATTTACCAACATTAGTTTTAATATTAAATAACTGCTTATAGGTGGCCCATCACTCAGTCACCTGGGGAGTGGAGCCTACATGTCCTTAACAGGAATCATGAGGCTTTGTTTTGTCCTAATAGAGGATGCTCTGGGACCTTCTTCAAGGAAAGGTCTTTCTAGCCATGAAGAACTGAATGTGGCATCTGGGGATCTCAGCTGAGTACTTGCTCATGGAGTGAAGGGGATCTGATGAAGTTTCCAAAGGAAAAGTCCAGGTTGGATTATAGAGCCAACCTACCCCCAGCTTAGTGCTGCTCAAACAGGCTTCTCCCTGGATGGGAACAATGATTCCACACTCAAATATTAAAGTCTACAAGTTGCAATACTAGGACCTAAAATGGGGCCCCATAAACAAGCAAACCAGAGCATCACAAGATTGCAGTACAGGAACCAATCCTGAAATTTGTGGTTGTAACTCAGTTTTTCCTTTGACTCTGTTTATCTCATTTTTCCTTTTAATTACTGTTCTATGAATTATCAAATTGGCCACCCACAATAGTTTCTTAAAGAAAGCAGAACACATCTATGCAATAAATAAATTTATGTAAGGATACAGAATCTAGATTAGAGTGTGTGTGTGTGTTCCTTGCAATTATATCTGGAGCATGGAAATAATTTTCTGGTCAAGCTGCTACGTGTGATTTTTTTTTTTAGTATGAAAGTCAGTATGAATTTTCTTCAGCATATATATCAAAGGCCAAAGCTAACAACCATATACATTAGATAGAGGGCTGTGGATTTAGCTCAGTGGTGCCACACCTGACCGGCAAGCACAAAGTCCTGAGTTCAATTTCTGGTACAAAAAAAAGACACTAATTTTGTTAAGGGATGGTTTTCTCACAAAGGTTTTCTCTCAGTTCCCATAGAGAGAAAATTCTAAGTGGACAGCCAGACAGTGACAGTGGCTCCCTCTTCTCTGGGGGCATTTGGAAAATGGAATTTGGACAAACAGGCCAAAGTCACTCTGCATTTCCACATGTGAGTTGAAGACTGAAGGTTAAGTCACTGCAAGCCAATTATTTTTTTAAAACCATGACTAGAACCATTAGAGATTCTTAACAAAGAATCACTTGTTTATCCAGTCAACTTAGTCAAAAGTGTAAGGCAGAGTTCTGTTAGTTTCCTTTCACTGTCCACCAATATTTTAGGCTACTATGTCATTCCCTAATTTCAGCCTGAGCAATTCCACCCCTCCTAAGTTTTTATTCTCTGGAGATATTTGGTTAAACCTCAAATTCTGTCAGACAAGAAGGATACCCATCAATTTGAAAGCCAGTGTGAGTGGGACAACAACCACAAGGGCATGCATGGGCAGCTGTCAGAGGTCAAGTCCCCAACCCTGGTCTTTCTGCTGCTGGTTCCCATCAGTTCAGGCAGCTACAGCCCCAGCCATCACTTGCCCTGTACTGGAAGAGGTGTAAAGTTGCTATACATTAGACACCCATTCCCCAAGCCACAGGCAACAAGAGGAAAACCTGTGAACCAAGAATCAGCCTGGGATGACAGGACCATCACCCTCTAAGCACTCAATGAGAAGTCTCAGAAAAAAAGGCTTTTCCCCAACTTCCTGGTAATCCAGGCCAACCTGAAGAGCAGGAATTCAGTAGACAGGAAATGGGTTTGGGAATCAGACCGACGGAGAGAACTCTGTAAATAATCTAAAAAACCTACAAGATGTTAGGAAAATGGAAAATGACTTTTGCTGCCTCTAACAGCAGCCTGCTTTGTTTAGTTCAAAATTAACAGACACCAGAGGCATTGACCATGAAGTGGGACACCTGGCCTCATCCCTAACCTTGAACACCCTCTTCCTGTGCTCTAGAAGAGATACCTAGAGGAATCTTAAGGCAAACTCCTAACTACAAGGAACTGTTACATCTGGGTTAAAGTTAACTGTATTGCTACTGTAATTGGTACATGGATAATGTGAACTGAGGAAATAAAATGTAACCACCTGAATGAGATCATAAAAGAAGAAGCTGCAATCCAATCGGAGGTTGATCATTGGCACTGCCTTTTTGAAAGCGATTGACCTTTGCTGGCAAAACAAACTTTATTTTACTTCCATTCAGCTCATCTCTATGTGTGTATCACTTGCCAATTCCTTCCACAAGAAGATCATTAGGAATTAGGCTCCCAATGGTGGCTAGTCTTTATCTCCCAGTGTGACGTGGGGCAACTGAGCTCACACCTCTGTGCTCAGATTTTCAGGGTTACCATAGCTGCCACACATGGCTGCTATGATGGCGCAACGGTCACAACAGGGTTCAATTTTTTCCTTGGTACCTATAATGTTCTTGCCAACTGATGCTTTTAAATCCAAAGGTGAGAACTTTTTACTGCAAAGCAGTATTTTCTAGAGTTCCAGAAAAATCTACTGTCACTGATATTTGATGGCTTTAGCTATAGAGAAATCACTAATGTATTACTCCTATGCCCTGCAGGAGCAGAGACTCTAAGTGGAAAGGAGAGCCATGCAAGTGACTAAAATGCAAAGCCAGGACATTAAACAAAAATTCAGTGAACAATTATTATGTGCCAGGTACTGATCTACACTCAGCTATATGGCTGAAAGAACAAAGTCCCTGCACTCCACAAGCTTAGGGTATGGGGTTGGGATGTAGTGCAGAGGTATAGCACATGCCTGGCATGTATAAGACCTGGTACAGCATACATAACCATACACATTTATCCAGCATGGGAAGTGGACAATAAAAATACCCGTGAGTATATGTTTATTTTAGGTCCAAATGAGTGCTAAGAAGATAGAATAGTATGGTAGTGACCAGAAGGCTTCACTGGCTAGGAGGATCGAGGATCTTCCTGAGAAGATCCTCCTGAGAGGAGACATACAATGAGACCCAAACAGTGAGAAGACAGCTGCAGGACCATCAGGGGAGGGAACAGTAGCTGAACTGGGAGCCAGGACTTCTGCCAGGGAAATGCAAAGTGACCACAATGGGTAAGGGAAGGGAACAGAGTGGGAACAAATCTTGGAACAAGAGAACGAGGCAGGCAAGGGCACATTGTGCAGGAGCTCAAGGACCACAAGAGATGGCTAGATCTGATGTGGGTACCATAAAAGCCAGCATTTGGCATCTTCAACTGGATGTGGTTTCCCCTGAAGAAAGCACGTGTGGCTCTGAGCAGGGATGGCTGTCTGAAGAGGCAGGAGCCTGCATTATATGTCTGCTTGAGGTGCCTGGCAGGAACTAAAGGGGCCAGGCTGGGAGACAGCAGCAGACAGGACAGAAAGGTAGAGGGTGACATGGAGGCTGGCTGGTGGAGCTGGGGACAGATGTGCAGACTAGGGGGGTGTTGTATATCTGGATGTGGAAGCCTTAGAGAGGAGGAGCAGACCCAATTTGGCCTAGGGCACTGAGCATGGGATGTTTGTTGGACACGTTATCAGAGATGTCCCATGGGAGGTGCGTATACAGACCTGAAGTGCAAGGTAAGTGAAGGTAAGTGTCACAAACATAAAGGAGGAAAGTGTAACAGTGCCGAGGGGCCCACACTCACGTCAGTGAAGGCCGGCTGGTGGCCACAGCCACAGAGTGGCTCTCTGAAGCCAAAGGGGGCAATCTGTTTGGCCTGGAGTTGAGCCCCAGAGCTACGACTCCAACTCCCTACTGGACAGCTAGCTAGCTGGGTGGTTCCAAGCCAACCCCTCCATTTTCATCTGAGCACCACTGTAATTACAAATGTGGTTCCAAGCCTGTCTTTCGTTCCAGCATCGGTGCCTCCAACAGCCTTAAAATAAATTGCTACCAAGAAGCAGGCACACCCTTTGGTGAGACTCAGGCATTGGTGACACACGTGCTGCCTTTTCTAGCCTCCCCACCAAACTTTCCCCCCACCTTTCCCTCTTGTGGCAGTGGGATAGCAGGACAGTTCTTCCCAGTACCAGACGCACCCCTCATTTCAGGCCTCTTCATGTGCTGCTCCCTCTGCTAAGTTTACTTACTCACTTTACTTACTACTTCTTCCCAGCTAAGTTTCCTTCCAAACGCCATCTCTCACTGCATACCTGTGCCTAAGGCCAGCATTGTGTGTGGGGCACCATGCTTAGAACCTTCCCCCAGGAAGCCTTCTGTGATGACACTGCCTCTCTGCCCTTCCATAGCAACCTCTCTTCCTACACCATAGCTCCTCCCATCATATCTGAGTTTCCATTTTACAAGGAATAAACACTTTGATCCATAAGTGACCTTTTGGGTTGGAATAAAACAATAAGATTTTTTTAAAATGAGTAAATTACAATAATGAAGCGGGGAGGAAACGAATCCAGACTTATAGCTGAACACACCATAATGTACTTCATCTGGCTCTGCCCAGTCTTGCAGATTGAGTACACATTCAGCCATTCAGAACTAGGATTTTCAACTGGCAAAACCAAAGTTAGGCACGAGTCATGGCCAGATGTGCTTCATCTACAGGATGGAGAGCAAACAGCTCAGAGCTCCCACTGTTCCTGACAAAGACCTGCAACTCCTTCTGTGTGTATGTGTAATGATGACATATTGAGATAAAATGAACAGCAGCCACCACAGTGGCCACAGCAGTGGCAGAGGTAGTATAAGTAGCACATACGACAAATTGTATGAGGACATTTGTTAAAATGGCCTGTAGTGGAGCTCAGTGACATAAAGCAAAAAGCACATCTCAGTAAATACAGCTTTATGGAAGACCAAAACAAGAGGAATAAAAAGGAGACGTCTACGTAATGGTGACGCTCTGGAGTCCCAATCGTGTCCCACCCCCACCCTCATTAAGCTCTTCCTGAAAGAGTACATACAGTCAATGCCAGGAGCAACTGTGTGTCTGGTTCTTTGGAAAGGTTAAAACAGCAAATACTTACTGAGCATGAGTTTCTCAAATGTTTTAAACTGCGTCCCATCATAAAAAATTTATTTCATGTCACACCTCAATTTACACATACATGTGTATATATAACTGAAAAATTGTGCTGTAATCCAGTAGTTTGTTTTATTTCAGATCAATCTTTTTTCTTAAATCCTGGTTACAGTCATTTCACTGATTTCTAGACTCTCTAATGGATTGTGACCAGCGTGTTGAAAGATGGGTCCTGTAAAAACTCACTCACGGCTCCCAATACCTAAAAAAATCCAGGGATGGGAGTCAGTCACATGAGTGGCCATCCTGGGACCTACCAGAACTGGCTCTGCCACTGGTGCCCTGCACCACAGCTCACTTGGTAGGTAACATTGACTCTCTCTCCTTTCACTCCAGTGAGAAGCCAAGAATATCCAGGGTACAGTAGATCAAGAGTAAGCCTGTGCTGAATAGCTGAAAGGCCTGGGCTGTGTTTTTAGCTCAGAGGGTCTTTTGATAACCTTGTCACTACTGACATCTTCCCAGGATAAAGTGCTTCTGCCTCCTGGGCCCTTCTGAGAGTCAGCAGCCACATTCTTCCAGCTTTTCCTTCTCTGTTACCTGGGCACACAAATCCTGTTTAAGGACTTCCCATTTTCTCTTTTTTTTCCACACACACACGCACACACACACGTGTGCGTGTGCGCCATATCCGTAGTATCTAAAGAATAAAGATAAAGTTCCCTCCAATTTTAGTATTTCTTAACTCTAAAATTAAGAGGAAATCCTTCATCCTACAGGGATTTGGTCTTCGATCTCAACTTTCAAGAAGTACTGAAGTAGAGGTGACAGAAGAGGAATGTTGGAAAGCAAAGGCCTCTGAAATGCACTGAAAACACGAGGTTTCTAAGGGCTGAAAAGATAGGCTGAGCTTAGAGAAATTGTTTTACTCCTATCCTGTGCCCTGGAGTCATGACTTGTGTGATTGTTGGAAATGAACTTAACTAGTTTGGATGTCATTAAAATTGTTTTCTCTTTAAGCATACACTCCTGTGTCATCTAGGCACACAGAGGTAATCAATGGGGAATGGTTTTGATTTTAAAGATGTGCAGGTTATTAGTGTCATTTGTTTAATTTAGCTCACGAGAGAAGACCAAAATTATCTTGTATAATTATTATTACGTGTCAAAATTAGCTCATAAGATCTCCATGTCCAGATAACAAGAAAGATGCCCAATGTGGACTCTGGTTTTGGGATACCCTCTTGGGACACAACTGGTCAACACTGTAAGGCATGTTAGGGAGAGGATTTACCACATCCTCCCTGTCCTCTTCCTTGACAGCCTGGCTCCTCGTGCCAGTACTATGGCTGGGGAGTTGAAGTCGTCTCTGTTACAAAGAAAAAAGACAGAAGCTTTCTCTGGGCCTCATTTGTCTCTTGGAAGGCTTGTGAGGACAGTCAAGACCACACCTGCCTGTGGTGGTCATACCAATTTAAAACTAAGAGATGAAGGACCAGGGATTCAGCTCAGTGGTTCTGCTGCCTGCTTCACAAGCACAAGGTCCCGAGTCTGATCCCCGGTACCAAAAACAAGCAAACAAACAAACAAAAAAAACTAAAAGATGAAGTTGCTGCTGGATCCCAAGGGAACCAGATGAACTTCCAGAGCTGTGGAGTGTGCCCCTGGCATGTCTACAAATGACTGTCACAAAAGTTTTGGGAACATGAGGAATATACACTTTCCCTGTCAGACTCGGAGACTGTACTATAGCCCTGAAGTTTGCAAGCTGTAATTTGAGTTTTTGTAGGTTGCTTTCTAGTGGATAAAAAGTTGCACCTATATTTTCTAAAGTGGTATCAATAAAAATGGACATTGGAGAATGAAATTATATTAAGGAACTAACAACTATAATTTCAACAAGGTTCTTCACAGTTCATGCATCTAATTTTAAGTGAAACCTGTACTTGGCAGAACTGTTAATAGATTTGCTCAATTAATAATTGTAGTACCAGAAAGTGAGGCATTTGTTGAAAATGATTTAAAAAATAATATTTTGACCAAGTCAAATAGACCTTTTGCTACTAGAATATATTAAAAAGTCTAGAGATTATACATTGAAATGTGAATATGTTAAGGAAACATAATTGCTGTTTTATCACTGGAGACAGGATCCACAAAGATATATTCCATAATAATTCAAGCCTTGTAAAGTTCTTTTCCTAGAAAATAGCAATAAGCAGATAAACTGCTCTTCCACATGAATATCTTTTGCTGTAAAACTGGTATAATTAAAATAATTAAAAGAATTATAATTAGTAAACTAGCTATGTCTAAGGGGCAGATACTGGCTCTTCACTTGCTGGGCATGCTATCTAAACCCCAAACTTTTTTTTTTGTTTTTGTCTTTTAAAGGAGTACAGTATTTAATATATGGTGACAAATTAAATATTTAGAAGAAAATAATCACTAGCACAAGAAATACATCTTTCAATAACCCCACAGGCCAGTGAGAAACCAAAGGTGGAAGAGACAGTCTGGAATTCTGATTTCCAAAGATATGTGACTATAGGAAAAGAACAGATGGTCTATGGACAGCGAGGAGTCTAAGGAATATAAATTCTGGCATGACATAAAAGGCATGTGTACTGGAATGATAAGCAGTATACAAAAAGCTAATTAATCACTGCCACCAGTGAAATAACACATGGACAGGTGTAGAATGTTCCAGGTTAGCCACAGTGGGCAAATTCATTTCTAACAATTGGACACAGATTTTTGACGCATGTCTGCGATAATGTTTAAAAACTGCAGTTTCCATTGGATTACATAGCTCTACATCTTTCACCACTGCTGCTGTTCATGCATTCACTTCATTTGCAATTAGCAAGCAGCTGTTTTACAGAAATCAATGCAGTCTAATAAATTCAAGCCAAAATTTAATTCTGCTTGTAAGATACATACCACACACACGAAATCCATGTACTGACTACAGCAGACAGTTTAAACACACGATCTGCCTTTGGTTAACCTTGGGTAACCCTGTCCTGGTTAACTTTTCTCCACCTCCCTTTCTTCATTTGTTAAACAGATACTAGTAAGACCCAGTTAGTCAGAGGTTGTTATAAAGACTCAACCAGTTAACTCTGGCATGTCATAGGTACTATATAAGTCATAGGTCATGTCATAGGTACTATATAAGTGTTAAATAAATGAAGCACTAGACATTAAGCCATTTGATTTTCTGTTCTAGAATTAAAGAGATGTCAAAATTTCTAGGGCTCAGAAAGAGTAGATAGAGTCTGAAAAAAAAGTTCATCCACTATTTTAAAAGTTCTTGTTCCTCTCCTCTCTACCATTTCCTACTGGGTGAGCTATATTATCTCTTAGTCTCTTTCCAGTGAAAGAAAAGAAAGGAGGGGAGAGGAGAGGAGGGGAGGAAATCTGACTGGAGACAATTTTTTAAAAATGATTCTACTCTATTTCAAAAGAACATTCTTTTGTTTGAACTTTTTGAAATTAGGGTTGACTAGAAGCACAGGCCCCATGAAATCACTCAGCCATTTGTGTTTCTACCCTCACTCAAAGGCATAAATTTAATAGCTGCTGACCAAATATTGAATTTCTTTCAAAGAAATCAATCATATGGATTACTGTTTCCACATTATGAAAAGTAATCCTCGAACTCAAATTTATATAAATGTCTACATCCAATTTAATATCCATAAACCTTCCCAAGTGCAATTATTCAATTGGTTCTTTAAGAGACTAAACACCGAAATGGAATTGAATTTTAGATCAGAGAGAAATGAAAGAAAACAAAAAGATTAGACATCTAGGGACAGGAAAAAAGAAGTGCCCCAAATCTTTACTAAGTTAACTAAAGAAATGTTCAAAAATAGATTTAGTAGATGTCATCAACATTCCAAATAGTGACAGGTTTAGTCCCTAAATCAGCAAAAAGAAGGTTGGTGATGTGTCAGGTTAGCTAAGGAATGCCTGAGTAAAGGTCTTTCGGATATAAACAAACATTTTAGGTAATAGTGAAATTACAGCATTTCCCAAAGCAATCACATTCAACTGTTTTCTAGTTCCATGTGTAGCACAATTTCTACCTGTTAGGGACTGAGCTCCAAGTGGAAAAGGTCAGATACATGTGTTTACGTACTTATGATTCTGCTAAATTTCTACACAACAGTTAATCTTGTGTCCTAACTTCCTAGATCACTTAAGATAAAAATATTTCTAAGGAAAATGCATGCTCTTATTTAGAAAACTATTCCAAATGTCTCGCCTTCTGAAATATGTAGCACAAACTTAAAATATTTGGAAATAAATGTCGTAGAGAAACAGTAATAATCTACTATTTTGATTATGACAAGTGGCAGGGCAAGTTCTTTTAAAAGCCCCAATCTAATGCTCTACCTCTTCCAAATTAGCTGTGAGCCTGTGTCACTGCCTAAGAACAAGACGCTTAAAGCTCAGAAAATAGATTTCCTTCAGAAGAGGGATGCCTGGGCTTAAGGTGGCTGCAGAAATGGTGCTCTCTTCAGAGGGTTAGAGGTCTATCACTTAAGCCTATAAGAAATTATTATGGTGCAAAAATCTATCAACACATTTCACACAAAAATAATCTTTTCATTAAACTTACAGGAAATTTAACCCTCAGTTTCTACTACATAATTTAATAGCCCAATTAGGACAATGCTTGAAGAAAAATAAAGTAGGAAAAAAATTCTATGTTCATAACAAAAATTCTATACTAAGAATCCGTTGTTGTTTTATGGGGAACTCTGTCTTTTTCCTGTCCCTGACTCAACATGCAAGGTCTTGCTGGGCAACCTGGACATCAGCAGGTGCACTTCTCAGCAATGGCCCTTACTGCTGTCGCCTGGACACCTGTGCCACAGGACAGCCACCCTAACTTGAGCTGTCCTGGGGGCCCAGCAAAGCATCTGCCTCTGCTCATGCTTCTATAATACCATGAGCATCTTTGCAAAATGAAAGCCACTCTGTGCAGATGCACCCAGCTTGGTTGTGACAGAGCCCTACTCCTCTGTATAAAAGGATTCCTCTCCTCCATTGGGACCCTACCTGCTTTCCTTACAGAGAATCTCTCCTTACCTCTTGCAAAACAAAACCCAATCAATCCAACAAACAAGACTACTCACAAGCAAAGCTTCAAGCCAAGATGCCATAGCTGAGCAATTCTGCTAAATCTCCGCTTCCTCACCCCAGACCACACCACCTATAAACCTGACAAAAACTTAGCATTTGCTCATGTTTCCTTTAACCCTTTCTAACTCACACAATACTACATGGTTCTGGCAGGAAACATGATGTAGAGGTAATTTAAAATTTATAATTCAGCTGGGGATTTAGCTCAGTGGTTCCAGCGCCTGCCCTGCAAGCACAAGGACCCAAGTTCAATCCCCAGTACCAAAACTAAATAAATAAAATAAAATTTATAATTCAGATCTATTTCTTAATTATTTTGTGAAGGGTCATCTCACAGTTCCCTATGACAACACAGCGACCAATGCCTCAAAATGTAAGCAAATCTAAAATACTTATTAAACATACAATTTTTTTTGTCCTAGACAAGCAAGTTTTCAAGCCCTCCATTACAGATCAAATATATTTGTTGATTTATATAGTCATGTAGAAAATTATTGTTCAGCTTTTTCTAGTGATATATTACAATGTTACTTGAAAAGCTGGATTGTATTATGGGCTTTGCTATTCTCCTCGTATATGACAAGGCTTTCCATGAAGAGCACTAGAGTATTTTATTCATAGGATTTAAGAAAATGGTTAACAGTGGTTTCTAAATTAGGAAACTTCTTAATGCATTATAATCTCTTTCAGGCTGGGAAAATAGTAATAGCCATATTAGATCCTTGGTTTTACAGGTTAAAAACAAGCACAGTTCCTTAACGATGGTTGAGTGGAAAAACTGCTGAAGTCAGAAGCCAATGGAAAAACATTTGGGCAGATAGGTAACTCAGACTGAGTTTCACCACTACCCTTTCAGATTATAAGGAGTTACATTTTGGTGAAACATAAACATATTGAACAGAGGATGAAAAAGACACAGCAACTTTTGTGACAGTAAAGGGAGAACTAGTGATATCTATAATGTTAATTTTAAAATAATGAAGTAAGGCTGAGGTGAAAGTATCCTCATAGGAAAAAAGCTATGGAAATGCTCTATAGTTTTCCGGCCAGATGGGTGTACCACACTAGAGTGAGCAGATGGGTAAGGGATGAAAACCCACGGTGAGGGAAAACCACATTATGGATTCAAGGACCACAAGCACATCAAGTCAAGTGAATGAAACAAAACCTCATCTAAACAGGAAATCCAAATTTAAAGGTCTGCCAAGAAACTGTAACAAAGGAACTGATAAACCCAAAGAAGAGATGGTCACCTGATATCCTTGCGAAAAACTCCTCCATTTGTTATAATGGCTAATTTATAATCTCATTGGAGAATATTTTCCTGTCACAAAGGGTCTTTATAAGTTACAGACTCTATTTCTCGCATTTAAATTTTTTTGTTTTGTTTCTTTCCCACAACGGCTTCAGGCCTTAAAAGGCTCTGCAAATGTGGATGGCTAAAGCCATGCTTAGTGGCCTCATCTCCACAAGATTCTGAAAGAATTAACTTCGGGAAGTAGTTTTGTTTGGTCTGATTTTAAACAGTAAAGTTTTTTCAAAACACAATGGCACCGTGCAATGGATGGCACTGTGGTGCCACCGAAGGCCGAATCTTACCATACAAGTGTCCAGGTCTTCCAAACGCTCTACCTCTGTCAGCTCCTCCAAGGTGATGAGGGAGCGCTTTGCTTGCTTCTCCTCAGCCAGTTCGATCTCCAGGGACTCTTGCTGAGGAAGGGTCTTCCCACGTCTGCTGAAATGCTCAGCCTAGAGGGTCAAGATGCAACAGGAGAAATAAAACAAGGAGTTAGGGCTGAGCTGACAGGCTGCTCATGATGATGTCCTTTCTAGGATTGTGCCATGGAGGTCCACCTTGGCGGGTAGTCAGCAGCCACTCAGGAATCCCTTACACAGCAACTGGCCTCTTATTATCTCTTGCTGTAATCTTAAGAGAAATTATAAACCTCCCTTCATTAATGAAGAGGCCACTTAGTCTAGAATAAAATAAGCAGTGTTCTCTTTATTTTTACTTGATAGGAATCTTTCTTTATCTAGTGCTTTAAAAAGTTAGGTAATGAGGGAAATAAACTTTTATTATTTTAGAAGACTGAAAGAAAATAAATTATTAAAAATATTTTAATGATGGCTAGCTCTCATTGTTTCCATGGAAGGAATAACCTACTTGTATGATTTACTATAACCAATGTTATGTTTGGGGTAAACAAAAAAAAAAAATGGTGAGAAATGGAATGAGCTGGGCTGAAATGGAAAATCTCCAGTGTTGGGTTGATTTAACACCAGAAACTGTGATTTAATTCTTTTGAGACAATGAGCAGCTAACAAGTCCATGGCAGCTTTGACGATGCTCCTAAAACGTTAAAAAAAACAAAACAAAACAAAACAAAAAAAATAATAGTACCTGACTCTCAAAAAACAAAAAGTTTCATTTTAAAGACACCATGATCTAATCATGTGAAAATGAAGTTCAAAACAAAAGTATATTCACATACAATTCCTTTTCAGTTATAAAAACAGAATGTCAATGCTTCTTGAGTAAGTTTTTCAATGAACAAATATAAAAAGGTGAGGGAGTAAAATTTTTTGTGTAATTTCCTTATGCTGATCAAACATTCTGCATTGGTGTCATTAAGAGAGGGTTCTGAGAAAATTCCCATGGGTTATCAATCAAATGTTTCTAAAAAGAGAGGTCTACTGATTTTGTTTTTGCTTATTTTATAAAAAGAGACTGAAGTGGGAGTTCTAAACAATGATGCAGCTCTCAACTGTTCCAGGATCTAAAGAATACAGCTTCTTCAACTGTTAATATGTAATAGACCAGTCTTCTACATAGTCCCAACTTGGCACAAACTGATATATTGATTAAATACAAAGAACAAAATTTTAGAAAAATAATATGTGTGTGGATACTGTCACATGTTGAGTTGTTCTAGGAGTTTTCTTGATAGTTCCTGATGGAACAACTCGTGAGTAGTTGTAACTGGTGATCACTCCTTAGCAGGCTGCCTCTAGTCCACAGGCAGGACTCTGAGCAGTGCTGCTGGAGATGTCTTATCTTTTGAAGTTTATAAGACAGTCTTAGACACTTTTCTGATTTGTCTGTTTCATATGGAAGAAACTACTGATGCTCCTTTCATTTTAGCGTTCTCTCCTATTGCCCAAAATCCAAAGCCATGAAACTGGGCCTCTTAATCCATCTGAAATTCTTTCTCTACATGGTAACATTTTAGAAACCCAACATATAACCAGTTTTAAAACCTTCTTTGCCTCAAAGAACACTTTCAAGTTCCAGAAACATGTAGCTTCTACCTTTCATCTGATATTGGAAGGAAAGTCTCCTATACCTTGTTGTAGGGCCTGTTTCTCTTTGGTTCTATCAGAGACAACTGCTGGGCAGCCAGCAATCACTACATCATGCCCATATGCTTCTTGAGCTTTCTTTGAATTCCAAGTAATTCATTTCCCTCTATGTTTCCAAGAATATTACATTCCAAAATGATCTTGGCAGAGCAAGAAAACAAGCACCACTAAATTAAACTAAAATTTTTATGTTTAGACCTGAGTCTCAACATCATCACTTACTACAACTTTAGACCTACATTATAAGTGAGATCTCTAGGTACAATTATTTCTGCTTTTCTCTGTCATTCTCTCTGGAGAAATCTGAACACACTCCAGAATGGCTGGAAGCAACAGAGAAGAGAAAGGAGCAAAACCAGAAACTTAACTCATAAAGCTGCAAAGGGATACAGGTAGAACACAAACCACACCCTCATCAGAAGGCTATCCTGCGTCACAGTGGAGCCAAAACAGGAGTCCTTGCTCAAAATGGGTGTGGCACTCACCAGTTTATGATGGCAGTGTGAGAGTGCGTCCAGGATCTCGTCCACAATCCGATCGGACAGGAAGGAGGCCACCGTCAGCTTCACTTCGCTGCGTGAAAAGCACAAGACAGAGCAGTGTTGGGATTTGTGCCCGGGTAGAAAAGTCACACACCCTGGATGCCACGCTGATTAGAGTCAACCATGAATTTACTTCTTGGAAAATGAAGTATTTGATGGTGTGAATGGGGCTAAGTATTTCCAAAAATAAGTCTTAAACACTGCCATAAACGCACAGATAATAGACTCTCTTTACCAATTTCAACCTGCCTCTGCAGTTTCAAAACTTGAGATTTAATGACAGATATAAAAAAACATCTGGGTGAAGATAAACTTAATGGGAAACATCTGTATCATGTGGCAAGGTACAATTCGCCATTGACAGATATGAAAATAATCCTGGGCTGGAATGAATTAAGGAAGTCTAGACTGGTTGCTAAGTCTTATGCACATCCACCACCATTCAGAAAACTTTACCAATCACAGAGTGCTGTATTGGTGCCATATTACACTGCTTCTGCTTTCACTTAGCACCTTTTATTTTTTCCCAGTACTGGGGACTGAATCCAGGGCCTTTGCACTGAGTTGCACCTCCAGACTTTTATTTATTATTTGGAGAGAGGGTCATACTAAGTATTTAAATCATCTACACTGGGATCAAACTTACAATTGGCCCCTCTCAGCCTCCCAAAGTGCCTGAGATTCCAGGTGTTTACCACTGTACCTGGATATTAATTTGCAGTGAAAAGTTACAAATGTGCTGTGTTCCGAAGCTTTATGAACAGAAGTTACTGAAATGTTCAGTTTTGGTGCCTTCTGCTTGACCTCCCTCTGAAAGCACCCAGGTTACAGAAAGTGGTTTGCAGTTTTTACTAACAGTCTCAGCCACTGAAGTTTCTATCAGATGGCTGATATTTTAGTTAGCATTTTAGCAATGTGGTTTTCACAAGAATTCAGCCTCCATGTGTGTTTGTAGGCTGAGCAACCCCACTTTACTACACAGATGTACTAAATGCAAAATACAGCCAAATGTCAATCTGCTAGAGAGACACACCACCACATTCTGATACTTTCTTCTAAGTTCAGCCTGCTTCTGAAGTTAACAATTTTTATACTTTTACAGCAGGCGGGGTAGTTGTCAAAATAAAATTATTTAATCGTAAACCTAGGCTTGAAAATACATTTATGCAACAAGGAAATTTTTTTTCTAAGGTAAAGACAAAATTTTGCATTGAGATTTCTCTGCCTAAGGAGCTTTCTGATGGTGAGGCAGAAGAAAAAAAGTACTAGTCCCTTGATGCCTATAGCAAAAATGCGCCTGGTAAAAGCAGGTTTCTATAAATGCTGTTCATAAAACAAGGGCTCACTAGCTCTATGGCTTATCTAATACTTCATTATGCCACAGAGGTGTCCATAGGTAAGATTCACCTGGGTTGCGTATTAAAAATAGATTACTGAGTCCCACTCTAACTTTCCAATGGGGCCTGGGAAGTTTGCCTCTGATTCTTTGCAGGTGTGCTTGGGAATTATAATACTCTCAGCTCAGCAGTTTGTATCTCACTGTCTTTTCCTCTTCCCTAAGGGGGAAGAAATGCTCTATACACATATCATCACAGCACTGAAAGAAAGAAGCTTGAAAATGCTATTATTTTGAATGTTTCAGGATTGTTCCATTATTTTGCTACTGAGTGCTACACTTTCTTTCAAATTGCGCTTTCAGTCTGCAAAATTGTCAGAGGAACTGAGTCAGTTTTGCCTGTGTGTGACCACATGCCTATGATTCTGTATGTACATGCACATGTGTGTGCGTCAGTACTTCCATCCCATCATGCTCAGGTTAGTGTGTTATAGAAAGCAAACTGGGGTGGGGGGTGGATTTGGCTCAGTGGTGCCCTCGCCTGCCTCGAAAGCTCAAGGTCCTGAATTTGATCCCCCGAACACAAAAAAAAAGAAAAAAAAAAAGCAAGCAAACTGGGAAGTCAATGGACAAAAAGTTGATAAACTGATGTGAAGAGTTCTATTCTTATGGGAAACTTCTGGAATTTTTTCCATTTTCAAGGAAAATGACCATATGGAACAGAGTCTGATATTCCAGTAAAAAAAGTCAGAGCATGATTTGGTGGTGGCTAAACCCACTATTATGAAAGAAAAGTGGTCAATACATTGTTTATCTTTAATATTTAAACAGGATTTAATATTTATACTTACATTTTAACTGTATTTTGTTTTAAAAATATAATACTCTTGTATTTATTTTCAGTAAAAAAATGCTGAAACTACAGATAATAAAAATATGCAAACATCCTTTGTATGTTCAGAAGAATTAATAAAGTCACTATATATATGGTATCCTATCCATTCTTTGAAAATCTTCATTAATTTCTCAAGTTTTCCCAATTGCTTTACAATTCAGCTGAGCAGCTTCTAGGAGCTTAATCAAAACCACAAACAACAAAATCCAAGGGCTGCATCATGGGCCTCATACTGCACAGTTACTGCAGAATTCCCAAATCTTCAAGATGCTGTAACCTGACTTTAAGGCTGTCAGCCTTCAATATCTAGAAAGCAATGATTTTGTGTTTGGTTTATTCTATTTTGGTGTCGTATTTCTTGCAGGTTGCCATTTAGCTTCATCATTATGTGTTAGCACAGTCTCCGATGCTCCAGACAGGAGATATTTTTACTACAGCCAAACAGTCTTATCAATACTCAGAAATAGCGAAAAGGGAAAATTAAAACTGTTTTTTAACTTTTACTCATCTGATCTCTCAACTAAGAAACAAAATGAGAATTAGCTGAGCAGTCATAGAGTACTGGTGATCACTAAGTTTCTGATATTAAAATGCAGGCAAATATGTCAATGATCGCAGCTTTTAAATGTTTAAGTCTTAGCATTTTTTCAAACAACTGTCTATGTAAACACCAGAAAGACATCATCAGCACACACACAGTATCACAGACCCAGCAAAATAACCCAGAAGAAAAATACATTAAGGTTATAGAGGGTCTCTGTGCCTATTATAGGCCTTTTCTCATAATAGGACTGTGACAGAGAGCAAACTGGCCTTAGTGTTTCAGCTGAAGAGAGGTGAAAGATAATCCTTAGAAGCAGAAACAAGGGTTACAAACATGTCCCCTTCCCTTAAATACAAAGCCTTAAAGATATCCACTAACTTTATGCTCTTAGGCAGTGCAGGAATGCATATACATCACCATTTTATTTTGCATTTATGCACAGCTATATTAATTCACAGTCTCTGCTTATTTTACACACGCCTGAGTACATTACACATGAATAAAGCCAACAATAACACTCTTTAGAGCTGCCTCATCTCACTCACAGATACTGCAGATCTACGGCTTATTGTTATAAACCCACCTAATTTTGTTAAGGATATCAATTCCAGACTGCTCCAACAGGACATTTTTAACAAAGGTACGTGGAATGGAAATCTTTTCGGTGCTGGCATGAATCAAGTCTTGTCGAATGTGGGCCTTTCTCATCACATTGGGACAAAGGTTCTCGGCAGCATCAACCATGGATTCAAGCAGAGCCTGCAATGCAGGACGGAGGAGGGTGAGAGGGTGACACTGCACAGGAGATGCCACCATCAAACTGCGAGGTGGTGATATATGACACCGGGCACCAAGCTCGGGCACTGCCAGAGATCCAAAGCTGCCCAGGGTGACCTGGGACTGCTGCATGATCGTGATCTCAGGAAATCACTTTAAATCAGCCACTGGCACCTGCACTGTGACAGCTTAACAGAGCCATGAATAAGCAGATTTAAAAATACGAGTGTTAAGCCTTCATGTACCAACTTTCTATACTAGACTGTTCTCATTAATACTAGAAAATAAACTTACAGGTGGGAACTCCAGACTAGAAAGAGAAAGACCTAAAAAATATGTCAGATTTAAATGTTTGTGACCTTTTTCAAATTACAGGAACCCCAAATTAGGGCAAACCATTCAACAGCTCTCTCAAAACAGCAGCAGCTGATAAATCAAAGAAACTACTGACAATTTTGCTCCTTTAAAAGAAAAGCTTTAGAGTTAGGTAAAACAATAATCATTATAACAACAGTAAACAACATGGATACTAATGAATAAGGATATTTACAGAGCATTAATAAATAAAATTAATAACAATAGTCACAACACATTCATATAGTACTTTACAGTAAGAAAAACATTTCTGCACATTACATCCCTCGAATATCAGCGAAGACGAACAGAGCAGCTATACACGAGATCACCATTTCATAGTCGAAGAATGTGAGCAAAGTTTAAGGATGTGCCCGAGATGGACCAGAGAGCTGGAAATCATGGACAGGCATCAGTGCCAGCGTCAGACTTAAATCTGAACCCCAGCTGAGTGGCACTGGGCAGTTACTGATTTCATCATTTTACTTTACTTGCCTACAGAATGGGAGTTAAAAAAAAGTTCTCGCTTCATTACTGAGGATTAAATGATAACTACAAATGTAATATTTCTGGCACACAATTACTCATAGATACGGATATTCATCAGATTTCTAAGACTATCCTTACTGAGAAGAACCTAAATTTTAGAAGCCTGACTAGTGGGTGACCTAGGACCTGGGCAGCATTGCTAATGAGACTGCCATATTCACAGGCAAAGCACGACCCAGCTAATAAAACCTTTCACTACAATGAAGAATGAGCAGCACTGTAGGGGGCTGTCTACAAGGATCTTGAGGAAACTTGGCGGAAAGGGAGAAGCCAACAACCCAAGTAGTTTCCAAAAGCCACTACTAGATAGACAGCGCTCAGTCCCTACTGTAACTCTAACTGTTGAATTACATTACTCAAGAAAGATCCCAAACCTCCCATCTAACATAAGTAAGTCAGTTGAAGATGAAATATTTTCCTCTATAGCATGAATGAACACTTTTTGTGTTCCCGCCTACCAGCCCAGCACTCCTGCAAAACGGGACCTTGGGCATCAGCACTGGTAATTCTCTCCTGTTCCTCAGCCTACAAGGTCCTTTCTGAACAGTCCTCCTGCAGGACAGAGCACTAGTTCAGTCAGTGAAGTGACTGCAGAACGAGCTGGGAGGGACAGAAAATAATCTCTGCTGTGCTCTGATGCTCACCTTCAAAATCACCAATGTCTAAGATCTCCTCTATAATCCATGAATGAACCTTGGGCCCCATCAAAAGGAATTTTAGCTTACATTAATTCAACAAATATTGTGCAGTTGGATCCCTATCATCCCTTCACCCCAGCACTAACACTATGATACAGCAGTCTATACAAAGTACTATCAGCTGTGGCCTCTTTCCATTCAAATAATAACTCTATAAGTCAAGGCAGACTTGAACGTCCCAGTTTTACAGATGGGAAATCTGAAGCTCAGAGAAAACAAGTGACCTGCTTAGGGTCATGCAGCTGGTTTCTGGAATCAGTGAGATGGGAACTCAGGTCTTCTGCTTCTTATGCTGGCACTATTCCTTCATACCCTGCCCAAGACCACAAAGCATGTTCCTTTCTTCCTTCTCTGCCTCATTACCTGTAGTTTCCCCCCTTTCCCCTGAGTCAATCACACCTAAGGTTGCCAGGGCAGACTCAGTGGTGCCAAGGCCTGGAGAAAGGGTCACAGAACAACTATAATGAAGCCTTTGATCTCTCTTCATAACCATAACCAGCCTCTAGCCCAGGCTTTTGGACACAGTCCTCCGGGTCCTCAGGCCCTCCACACAGTAGATCCTGTTAACATTCACCCTGTAGTTTTACATTACTACAGCATCCCAGTCCCAACCAAATGCTGACCTACAGTACTGCAAGGTGTTCAGTTTCACCAACACGTACTCTTGCCAGATACTGGGATAACAAATGTTCTTCTAGAAATGTGGTATAGCAACTTTAAATCACACCCTTCTGATGTATATACTCACTTCCAGTATTTTATTTCATTTTGGACACAAACATCATTTTTCCATACAGTCAACGTCTCTATTTCTCTACGTCTGGTATTTTCTCTGCTCATTATTTTTTTGCAGCACAGACTTTCTTTCTTGGTAACTTTTCCTCTACTCCAAAGTATACACTTGAATAATTTTTTAGTGTTGCTCAGTGATAATAAACTATAACAGCTTTTGTTTTGGTGAAAATGTCTTCATTGCATCCTCATTTTTAAATATTAAGGGCAAGGGGTTTGAATTCTACTTCAAGTTTGCTCATTAATTTGAAGATGTGATTTTATTGTCTTTGGCTTCCACTAAGTGTTGAAAAGTGAGTGAGTGGTCAGTCTTCCTATGGGATTTTCTTAAGTAATAAAAAAGCCTCCCTTTCCCTTCCTCTCGCTGGGATCCTTTGACTACCTCTTTGTTTTCATGTCCTTCCACATTCATGATGATGATTCTAGACATGGACTGCTTCGGATTTGTTGGTCTTCCTAAATTGGAAGAGTCCGGCCTACCACTAGTCCCTGAAATCTTAGCCACCATCTCTTCAAATTCTTTTGTTTTGGGAATCCAAAGTAGACTTCTGTGAAACTTTCTCACTCTGCTGGTGTTACTGAACTTTCTTTACATCTTCATTTTGTTAGACTGTTTTTCTACCCTCACACATCTTGTAGTGAACAGGCATTGTGTTTGAGCTGTGATAATCAGATTTTACTTTGCACATAAGAGCACAATATAAAATATAAGCTGAATATTAATAGAAAATTTATTACAGTAAAAAACACACTGCCATTAAACTTCTCATG
This sequence comes from Fukomys damarensis, assembly GCF_012274545.1. Classification (NCBI taxonomy): domain Eukaryota; kingdom Metazoa; phylum Chordata; class Mammalia; order Rodentia; family Bathyergidae; genus Fukomys; species Fukomys damarensis. Next base: position 17,478,552 of record NW_022900922.1, read on the forward strand.
CTTCACTTATACCATAATTTTTGCTACTTTCTGAAGTAGTTATGGAAGTATTCTTTCATAAGTGTCTTTAGGAGATACGATTAAAAAATAACAGTGAATGCTGTTGTGTAGTGCAATTCAATGAAAAGGTAGGCTTGCAAAAACATGATATGCGTTCACGTACCTTACTTACCAGATCTGGCAGTGAGACTTTTGATTCTTCCCTAAAGTTTAAACTTGAATGGTAAACATTTTCAATCTATTCAGCACATCAATGCAATGCAATTAGAGACACTCAAGAAAAAGGACTTTGAGAAATGCTTCAGAAAGTAGCGAGAATAAGTGTGTTTGAAACAAGGGGGAGTATTTTAAGTAGGATTAAAGGCAAAGTCTTTTATTGTAATACAATTTTTAAATAATTAAAACATTTGACTGTCTTATACCTCAAATGTCCCAAATGACAGTCCCAAGAGTGCATGTTTCTTAACTATAAAAATAACTAATGTCACTTAGTAAGTCATGTAATATTTGTAAAACAAATTGGTTTAACAGGATCAGGTAGCAGCTATACTCATATAGTCTTGCATTTAGCCAATGACTGGCAAATATAACTTCCATACTGAAGTGCTCTGAAACCATTTTTCCTTTGCTTTGGAAAACATAGAAAAAAAGAATGCTCGGAACTCTTCCAGACAAACTGAGTTAATACACAAATGCCTCAGAAGCCCTTCACACAACATATCCTAAGGAAATCTGAAATTTACCAGTGAAGTATTTCACCACTAAAGCCCTCTGGGAAATCAAGATTCTCCCAGACCAAAACAAACACTTTAACTTTAAATCCAGAAGGGAAAAATGAAGGTTTCCTTATGTAAAAACATTCAAACCCCATCTATTCACTTTCTGTTAACTCTAGGACTCCATGTCAGGATCAAAAGGGGAGAACAAGAGAGAAGCTGGTGTTTTAAAACACTGAAAACAGGCCAGTTCACAGAAAACATCACTTCTTTCAAAGAAAGGAATTTCTCCAAACTTACTTTCTTTTTTCTCTAAGAAGTCAGTTAAGAAAGCTGGTTTATCTGGCCATTTTTTTTCCTCCTTTTTGAAATAATCATTTTTAAAAATAGCTCAAAGAGTTATTTAAACTTATCCAATATTCAAATATCCACCACTGGCCATGATACAAGATGATCAAACAATGAAGTTGGAAGAAATCTCCCATTGCTCTGAGGCCAGGACAATCTTGTACAAGGAAATTTGATCATAAATGTTTGTCAACTTGCTTAAACACAGGGGTAAGAGAAAACCTAGACACAAATCTAGGCCTGTGGCTTTACCTCTTTCCATTCTCTATAATAAAACATTTTTTAAAACAAAACAACTATTTACACAATAATCCATCTACTTTAGCTTTGCTTGTATAATATGCTAATTTTAGAAAACTGGGAAAATGGCAAAAAGGGACCCTTTAACAAGGAAAATTTGATGTTAATAGTGAAATAAGTAATGCCTACTCTAGTTTATTAAGAAATGGGACACTAGTTGTAGTAAAAATGCATTTTCCTTACATAATTTTAAGAAAACCATAGAGTACTCTTCAGCTATAAAGGAGAAAACTGAGTCCTTTGTAGAAAAATGGAGGCACCTTGAGATCATAAACCAGAAGGGTAAATATTATATGGTTTCTCTTATGTAAGAACCCCGAAGTACAAATAATTTAAAGAGCAAAATAAAATACACATGACAGGAAAGAGGGAGATGGACGGTGTGGAGACAGAAGAGTCTCTAGGGACAGTGGGAAGTGGGAGGGGGGGAAGGGAATCCACATGGCCATGGACTCACTCTTCACAGGGCGTGTTCATACTATATAATGCGAACATACACAAATAAAAATAAATGAAACTTGCATTGCAAGGTTATTATAAGTAGGAAAACTGTTAACAGCAAAAGGCTGCCTATTTGTTGGTTAAACTGGAAGGGAATAGAAAAGAAGTAAATTCACTATCGTCTCTGGAAAGTATCAACTAAATGTGCAGCCGGTTAAAAGAAAATTGAAAAGTTAACATTTAATTAAGATGTTTGGATTGAGGATCTGCTATGATTCATGACAAGCATTCCCAAGAGGAAAGAAACTGAAAAGAGAGAAGGATTGAGAATAATGAAAAGAAACAAACAGGGAAAGGAACACAGACCATCTGGGGGCCTGGGACCTGGGAGGAAGTGAGGGGGAGAGAGAAGCCTGCTATGGTCCTTGCAGGTAAGCAAGCGGGTGACAAACTGAGAACTCCGGTGACTTTTAACAGAGTCAGAAAAGTTAACAGTACACCACAAAAATGCAGGGAATGCCTATTTACAAAAAAAAAAAATGTGGTTCTAAATAAATCCATGTTGTCTCTACAAATTCAAATGCCTTTTATTTCAGCTACTTGCCTCCTAGTTTCTCCCAAGAACAACCAGCAAGAGCCAGTTTCACCCATTTTGTGCAATAAGCAGGAAACACAGCTGTGCCATAAGGGTAATGTGTGGGTCAGGTTAGCTGAAATGACAATGCATAGCTGGAAGCAGCTGAATGGGAAAGGCCCTGCTACAATGTTCCACGCTGATTTAAATGGCAGCCAATTCTTACTAAGCAAGAAATTACTGAAAATATTTTTAAAGAATATAGGCAATGGATGTGAACAGGTAATTTGAAACAGATGAAATATAAGTGGATAATGAAATGACTTGATCACTGCATTATAGAAAATTTAAAAAATAAGATAAACAGCTCTATAATTATACTGAAAAATGAGTATTACCTGCTGTACTTAGTAGTGCTGAGTATGCAGCAAAATGATCAACTGCACCACTGGACAACTTACAAACACAAATGCAAGTATAAAACACATGTACTACTTGACCTAGCACTGGGTCAATTACAGGAATATACCTTAGTAGAACTAATCAAAATTTAGAAAATAAATTACAGTGGTAGTACATCCATACAGTACAATCCCATGTAGCCACCAAAAATGATCATGCTTGTCAATATTAGAATTGCATGACACTGTACCAAATATAAAAGGCTACTAATCTGTAGGGACAGTACAATCCCATAAATGTAAAATTGTACATGAAGGCACAGAATGCCTGAAAATTCACCAAATTATTAACAGTGATGTCATCTCTGGGATTTCAGGTGATTTTTACTTTATACATACTTGCTAAAACATTCCACACACACACAAAAAAAGAACTCACTTTTTATAGTGAGAAAAAAGCAACAAAGATGATTTTATTTTAAATATATAAGAAAGTGTTCATTGTCTGCATTTTATCCTTCATGACGGATGCAAGTGCTATTCATTAACAAGAGGTCTGGCAAGACTTTGCATTAACCAACAGGTCTTTTTCTAACTTCTATCTCAGTTCAACATGAATTCAAAATAACCACAAGTACATAAAAGTGATACACAAGAATCTGTCTGTTTTATTAAAGGGAGATAAGGACATAAACATCTAAAATCCAAAAACATTTTGTCCATCACGAATTTAATTTTCAGAGAGAGTAACTGGCATATGCAATTATGATTGAGTTGTACATCAAATCCCTATGGGTATAGCAGTTGTGTTCTTGGAAGTAAGCAGACCAAATATTTATAGAAATTCAGAAAAGGAGTTTTTAAGGCATCCTTGAAAGGCAGATTAGAAATAAGAAAAGCTTTTTAAATGTAAAACTTCCCTGGTACAGCTGTGCTTTGACATTGTTTTGGCTCTTTTTTTCACTCAGTACACCTAGAACAGATCACTTTTACTCTAAGTATACTGCAATTCCATTCTAAATATTTCTCAGTCTTCCAACCAAAGGTCCTTTCAAGGATGGCTGTCCGGTGGCTGTCTAGTGCCAGACTCCCCATTTAAGTACTATAAATATAGCTCCTATCATCTTTCCCATACTCAAAATCAAATACAGTAACAGAGGGTAGCTTTTTCCCCCCCTAAAATAAGACTTCTCTTGTGCCCTCTAATGAGAAATCAACCAACCATTCTTCAAATTCAAATCCAATTTCACTTAAACTTGTTTTATAAAACATATAAACAAAGCTCAAATAGATAGTATTCAACTTTTTGTTTGTTTGTTTTTTGAGACAGGGTCTCACTATGTAGAGACTGACCTGGAACTCACTTTGTAGCCCAGGCTGGTCTCAAACTCACAGCGATCCTCCTGCCTCCCGAGTGCTGGGATTACAGGCATGCGCCACCATGCCTGGCTTATAGTATTCAACTTTTTGTTTGTTTGTTTTTTGAGACAGGGTCTCACTATGTAGAGACTGACCTGGAACTCACTTTGTAGCCCAGGCTGGTCTCAAACTCACAGCGATCCTCCTGCCTCCCGAGTGCTGGGATTACAGGCATGCGCCACCATGCCTGGCTTATAGTATTCAACTTTTACTCCATGTGTACCAGCACAGAAAGTCTAAAATGGGTGCGCGCACACACACACACACACACACACACCTTCGTAAAATACAAGTAGCTGTGTCCTGAAGTGCTATCATTTATAGTCCAATCAACAATTTCACTTTCAAAATAACAAAATCACAGACCTTTAGCTGTTCGTCTACAACTCTTGTAACTTCTCCTGCCATTGATTCCAGGGTCTCCTGAATAGGATTGGATAACAAGCCACTGGCTCCTGCCCAAGACACACCACCAACATGGTACAGATTTGGTAACAACTGTAAGAAAAATAAAAACTAATTGTAATATAAGACACTGTAATAAAAAATGGGAAAAATTGTTCTATTGGTTCCCTACTGGAACCAAAATCTCAGTAAGTATAAATCACCATAGAGTTAATGAAGGTTAATCATACTTCTGTACTATATTATTAGGAATAACCTATCTGTGGTGAAAGACTCTTTGTATAGACTGATAAACTGAGGTCCAGGCTCTGTACAGGCTTTATTTTCTTCATTCAGTGAGTCCAGTAACCCTGAGAAACACCATATGGGGTTAGAGACTTCCATGTTGACCCTTCTGTCACTCAGCGGTATTGACCTCACACAGAGAGTGTAGCACTCTTGTGTGGCTTCATGTTCTTATCTGAACCATGACAGCTGAGTTATTTTTACTCATACTTCGGTCACCAAAAGTGTAGGGCTCTGCCACATAAGGCAATTCTCCAATTCTTCGCAGATAATGAATGTCTTACAATTTACTTCTGACACTGCCTGTCCCTAGTGTCAGGCCCCACAAGGTTAGAGCTCAGTCTCACAAAACTGCCCTCAATTCAGATGCCAGTCCCAGGTCCCAGGTCACTACTGGCACTACTAGACAAGCAGTATAAAAGCGAGGGGTCCTCACATCCTACTGATCAGGATCAAGAATTCGCTACAGTGATTCACAGAACTCAGATAAGTACTTTACATACTACTGGTGATTTATTATAAAGAGTAGAACTTGGAAACAGGTGAACAGTGCATGATTCCCCAACCTGGAAGCCTAAACATCACTCTGTGGAACATTTATGGAAATTCCACCACACAAGCATAGTTGATCACTGGCTAATGGTACCTGAGCCCAAACTCCAGCCCTGTCCCCTTGCATGAGACCTGGGGAGGGGTGGAAGCCACAGTGTTCGGCACATGTCTGCTTCCTCTAGAAGGCCATCCTGAGTTGTCTTATTGAGATAAATTCTGGTGATGTAAAAGCGGCTTGTGATTGATCACAAAGGTGTTCCTGGTACCTCTCATTTATAAAATTCCAGGGCTATGAGCTGTGTGAGGAACCAGCAACAAGGGCTAACTATATATTTCTTACTGTATCACAAGAGTGTTCAATTAATCCTTAAGGCCCCTCATATTCACGATGCTCAATGACAATGATGTGATCCTGGAACCAGAACCAGGACCAGATGCTGGGTGTTCTGAATACTGGTTAGTCCTTTCCCACTAAGTAACACTTTGAAGGCCAATTCCTAATGTGAGAGAAGCTTCCCTTTAGAGGACAGAAGGAGTTTCATGACACAGGCTTGGAGGTAGAATAATTTTAAATGATTTGTTACTCATTGAAACTATGCAACAGCTGTTCAGGGCCCAATTCTACCCTTTGTAAGTCACGCTGGCCTTCTGCTTTGTAGTCTACATTTAAAAAATTTTTTAATTAGTAATCAGCACAGGTATAGAAAGGAGACAAAGACTCATTCAGGTCACTATGTCACCTGTTAATGATCTTGGAATTTGGTAGAGAGGTAAAGAAAATTGGAACTAGTTTCTAATATTTAAATGAAAAACATTCTTTAATACATGAAACTCACACAAAGCTTGATGTGAAACTCACCGTTTTAGAGTTCTTTGCATCACGCATGAGCCGTTCTGCTGATTTTAAATCTTCCTGTATAGCATCTCCTCCACAATTTCTCAAGGAGTTGAGATGATCTTGTACTTTCACACATATTCTGTCAATCATCTGCTCCAAAACAGAGAAGCATTCAAGACAGCCCAGGTGATATTCAAATAGAAGGAAACAAAGAGAAGAATGGTAAAAACTTCAGAAAATTCAATGCATGAGTCTGAAAGCTTCTTTATGGAACCTTGAGAAAATGCAGCTTACAGCCAATAATTAATTTATGTATCCATACAAGAAATGTCTGGCAACATTAACTCCAGAGGAAAGATTTAAAGCACTTTGGTCTCTTTCTTGCCTTAAAAAATGCAGCATATAGAGCAACAGTGAGCCCTTTTTAATGATTTGAAATCTTGTAGCTACTCAGGCACATTTTGCTAGACTGTAACTTTTCATTAACTTTATGTTCTATGGGTATGAGACACAGGGCCAGGTACCCAGGGGGCAGACATGAAGCATGCAATGTAGAGACTGCGATATGAGGGCAAAATGATGTTGGTGGCTGATCAGTCTCAGTACCACAGAAGTCAAAACAGTCTCTGCAAATTGGACAGTTTTTAAATTAATGGAATCACATCAAGCATTATTCTATATAAAAAGCCATCAAAACATAGAAGTGGAGGTCGTATTGTATCAGCATAGGTAATAATAGTTAATAACAACATCTACTGTATTCCCCCAATAAGTCTTAACTGGAAAATAAGCCCTAGGATGAGTTTTGAGGATGCTTGTAATATAAGCCCTACTCCAAAATGAAATGCCATTAAGATCATCAGCCAGATAGATGTATTTAGTTCATCCATTGTGACATAAGACAGATGTACTGAATTATAAAATAATATTAATTTATAATTAAAACTACTATTGACATTAATATTTAAAATACTTGATAATATAAATTATAATTGAGTATTTTTAAATACCCAAGTGGGCACTTTCGGAGGAGAGATAAATGCCACAGAAACAGATGAATTCAGGACTTATTGCTGAATGACGGATCAGGGTCCAGACATAACATATGAATAAGGTGCACACTTGATAATGACTGGACGTGGTTGTGTCTATGAATCTTCATAATTCAATATGTTGTGTGCTATAATGATGCACTACAAGCAGGTTACACGGATAAGAAGTGCTCATTTAAGGACAGCTCTATAGGTAGACATGAGAGACTGAAGCCAATGTTTCCACTGGAAAAGCAGTCTCGAGAAATTCAGGCAGGAACTCAGAGATTGAAGAGTTATGACAGTGTCCCAAAACATGATATGACCAAACTTGAGTGAATGTAGATTTTTCTACGTAAATGCAGATTTTTGTACATAAGTGCATAAATGTAATTACTGTACATAAATGTAGATTGTTATACATGAAAAAGGCATCCCTTGAAAATAAGCTCTATTGCACCTTTTAGAACAAAAATTAATATAATACTAGGTCTTATTTTTGGGGAAATACAAAAAGGCTTTTTTGGGGGATAACTGCATGAAAATAATTTCCAGGTGAGGTGTCCCATGAATTAAATATATATACACCCAAAGGAAGCAGTGGATTATTATGGTGGACCAAACCTATAAATGTTAGACTGTGCTCTTCTGTATTTGTACCTTTACAGGGAAGCACGAACAAAGCAGTAGGATCTGAATTCGGTTTGTGCCCACCAAGATTCCCACTGAGCCTCAAGTTCTCACATAGCAGGGTGGGAACCTGGAGACTGGATCATGACAGTGATTGGGTGGTGGAGGCTGATTCCTGAACCAATGCCTCTCGTGGGTGAGGCAGTTCTCCCTGGTCCCAGAAACAGGTGAGTTACTGTGACAGTGGGCTGTCATAAACCAAGGCTGGCCCTGGCTATGTCTGCCCCACACACAGCCAATGGCTCTTTCTCTTTCTACTTGAGCTCTAAGTTCTCAGCAGGTAGTGCGAAGCTCTTGTCTGGTGTCATACTCTTCTTCCTCCCAGCCTCCTGAAAGAGGAGCCAAACTGTACTTCTATTCTTAATAATTCACCCGTCTTACGTATTATGTTACAATAACAGGAAATGGACTAAGAAAATAAAAAGCAAATTAGTCTGAAGAAAAAGAAAATTAATTGTGGCTTAAAACTTTTCTCCAATATTTTCCTGCAGATTATGATACACACGTGGCTAATGATCACATTATCTCTCCACGATGCACATTTTAAAAAATCTTAACTGATACAAATCCTAACTCTTATATGATCTGTGATTCCTAAAGCAGAAATGGTCATCCCTAACTCATATCTTACTAAGAATGAATCCTAAATTCAAGAGCTAAATAAGTGATATACTAAGAAAGGATCTGCTGGCTATCTGGGCCACAGAAGGCTGACTCAAGAATAAGACATGGTGCTGTAAAGTAATGATCTTTAACAGCCATGAAGGACCCAAGCAGCTCCTGAAGACAGTGCCATTCAGTGCTGACCAAGGACAGCAGTGTAAATGAACTCAACCCAAAGGGTCTTAGATGGAACATTTTCAAATCATATTCGAAAGAAACATAAAAACTTAGTCTTTCAATTCAAGTAAGATAAAATCACACATATCTCAAGACTCTTCTGAAGAAGCATGTGCTTAGTAAAGTTTCACACAGGTAAATGGATCACCTTCAGATGTCAGACCTAAGGCGCAGCAAAGGCACACTATTATTAATTTTAGACGACACAGAATAACTACAAAGAATACAAAGTGAAAATCTGTGAACAGGAAATTAAAGAGTTTGACAATCAGTGTATAAATCATGTTCATACAGTACAGATATGTGAAACAGAGAGGACAGTGCAAGCTGGATGGCTGGGACCTCCTGGGTCAATAACCCATCAACAGACCCATGGTGAGCGATGCCTTAGGGCTTTTCAGCTAACCTTCCTGCTTCACCCAAACATCTAGTGTTCGACTTTGCCAAAGCAACACAGACAAGTTACTGACTGTGTACTATGAGAGACTCACCCCCTTCTAAGAAAATGTATGTGTATGTATATTATACACACACACACACACACACACACACACACTGTCATTCTTGGACAGTCTTCTTTGAGTCTTTCTCTGTCTTCCTATGTTCCCCTACAGGTCCCATGCCTTCTCCTGGAGAACACAAAGTTGCAGTGTCTCCCATGACACAGTCTTGCATATGCTTGCACACAGCTATCTTCTCTCCCTTACCTTAATCTTTTCTTAATTCAGGAGTTCTTGACACAAACACACCCAATCAGGACCCTTCTCTGAATTCTCTCTCCCACCTGGAACCTGTGAAGCACGGGCCCTCAATAATTGCATCATAACACAGAAGGAAAGTACTGAGCACAGAACAGGATGATCACCTTCCTTGCTGTAAAAAGCGTACCTCAAGTTTTAGCTATTACAAACTGTGCCGCTATAAACACTGGTGCGCATATATCACTGTGGGGTGATTCTTTTAATTCTTTTGGAAAGATACCCAACGGAGGGATGGCTGGGTCAAATGGAACCTCTAATCCTAGTTCTTTGAGGAATCTCCATATTGACTTCCATAGTGGTTGCACCAGTCTGCACTCCCAACAATGGAGAAGGGTTCCTTTCTCCCCACAACCCCACCAACATTTGTTATTGTGTGATTTCTTGATAGTAGCCATTCTTTGTGGGGTGAGGTGGAATCTCAGTGTTGTTTTCATGTGCATCTCTCAAATGACCAGTGATGTGGAACATTTTTTCATATATTTACTTGCTGCTTTTACTTCTTTGTTCGAGAAATGTCTATTTATTTCAGATGTCCATTTTTGAATTGGGACTTTATATTTGGGGGGGTGATTGTTTTGAGTTCTTTATATATTCTAGATAATAGTCCTCTGTCTGAGGAGCAGTTGGTAAAAATTTTTTCCCACATTGTAGGCTGTCTCTTAGTTCTGTTGATGGTTTCTTTTGTAGTGCAGAATCTTTTTAATAAGATGAGATCCAACTTGTTGATTCTTTCTGCTAGTTCCCATGCTACTGAGGATTTGTTCATAAAGTCTTTTCCTATGCCAATGTCTTCCAGAGTTCTGCCTAACTTATCTTCCAGCAAGTTTAGTGTTTCTGTTTTTATATTTAGATCTTTAATCCACTTGGATTTTAACTTAGTGCATGGTGAGAGATAAGGGTCTAGTTTTAATCTTTTGCAGGTTGAGATCCAGTTTTTCCAACACCATTTATTAAAGAGGCTCCAGTGGGGACGGTCAGCTCCTTTATCAATTTGCCCATCAGTTGGAAACTGGATAAAGAAGATGTGGTTTTTCTATAAAATGGAATACTACTCAGCCATAAAGAATGAGAAAGTAGATTCATTCACAGGTAAATGGATACACTTTGAGGATATACTCCTAAGTGAAATAAATAAGTCACACATGTGTAAATACCAAATAGTTTCTCTGGTGTGAAAAACTAAAATAGTACTCAAGATCCTAATGGGATAATTAGCAATGTGAAATAGGAAGAAAAGGACTAAAGGTGTAGGGACAGTGAGAAGGGTAGGAGAAGGGGACTAAGGGAAAGGGAAAAAAATATGAGAAAATGTAAAAATGGTGTTTGTAGGTGGGGAGGGGAGGAGGGGGGTGAAAGGAGGGTGGGGACAGGGGGAAAAATGAGAACCAAGACCTGTCATGTAAAGGTACAAGATCCCAGTAATGAATGTAACTGTATTGTATACCTAGAATGCACCAATAAATTCAATTTAAATAAAAAAGTATTATATAAGCCAAAAAAAAGTGTACCTCAATAAATGTGATACAAGCAAAACTGCCTTCTTTGGTAACTACGTCATACAACTACCTCGCATCTGCTGTTGACTGCTTAGGCTTCTTCAAATATACTGGATTTTGAGCCCAAGTGTAAGACTTAGAACTATTAGCAATAAATGCCGTCTTTGGCTGCTTACAACTTGTTACAGCTGTTCTTAGTTCTAGTGAATAAGTTATTCATGGAAAATTTTTCTCTTGCTCTTATGTCTATTTCTTTATTCAAGAGAAATCTACTGAACACTTGGCATTGAAGAGACTCAATCCTGAATAAGATACATTTTTCCTTGACAGGAAGAAACTTAAATTCATAAGACATATCCACAACTAACAGGAGCAAAAGACTCAAAATGCTATGTAATATATCCACAAGGATGTTAACATTTTATTCCCTTCACTGTTGAGTCACTGTTGCCTACAACAGTGTCTGTCTATGACAGAACAGTTTATTCAACCATAAATCATAGGAAGTTCTAGATTTCAGGTAATGGAAGAATCATACCTAGTTGAGGTCAAAGACAGCTTTTTAGCTCTATTTTGAAAGATTTCTACAGTTTAAGAAAAGAGCCTTTTGTTTGTCCAGCTAGATTACCCCAGACTGCCCTCAAACTACTGGGCTCAAGCAATCATTGCACCTCAGGCTCTAAAAGCTGGGACGACAGGTGCATGCCACTGGTGCCTGGCTACAAGACAGAATTTTAAGCAAAAGAAGGAACACAGGAGACATGACATAACCTATTATCCTATTATATCCTGGTCAGGAACAGGCACCTCACAGTAGAGGAGCAGAGGGATGCTTCATGCAGGCAGAATGGGGTGGGCTCTGCCCTCGAGTTAGGTGTGGGGTCCCTCACCTTGCAGCACTACTCAGAGTATTGCTGAGGGACACAAATGGGGGTACCACAGGGAGCAAAGACAGGGACAGAGGAAAAACCATTTCTTGTAGTTCTTGTAAAACAAGAGGCAGAAGGAGGTGGTCAAACCTGAGCAAGGAAGTTGGCAGGTGACATGCAGTGTAGAGAAGGCTACAAGAGCCACAGCCAAGTCAGCAGCAGCCCAACAGCCACAGGGACAGCACAGGCAGAGCGTGGCCAGGATACTGCTCAGCAGCCAGGGCACAGGAAAATCGGCCAGGCAGGAGTGCAAGGCGGTGAGTTCTGGCTTTGTGTATCTACTACCTCGGAAGACCTGGCCCTGGGGACACCAGAAAGGGAGTAGAAAGATGGCTCCTCCAGGCCAGAAAGAGGAACTGTGGGTGAGACCAGGCACTGCCCCCACTGGGAGTTAAAATAGAAGCCAATTAGACCAAGGATAAAAATGGGGGAAATACTAAATGGACGTTTAAGAGATGAAAGAAGAGAGAGATGGATAAAAAGATAAGCAAGATACAATAACGGAAGAGAGATTTTGGGAATGACACTGTCCAGAAATGGAGAAGTTTGAGGAAGACAAGGTGGTCAACAATGATGGAAACTGTAAGAAACATGTGCATTCCTCAGCGAGGAGTCAAATCTCTTGTGTGCACTTTCAGGCAATCCTTGCAGCCCCTTTGCAGCAGGTACTCCCTTCAATCCCATTACACAGATGAAGAAAGTGAGGCTTAAAGAGGTTAGGAAATAACTACCTTAAATTCACGTAGACAGGGAAGAGCAGAGCCTGGTTTTAAATGTGGCTCTGGACTTGGTGACAAGGTCATTGAAATGTCAGTAGACAGATGGAGACAGGGGCCCAGTGTCATAAGGCTACAAAGTGAGGGGCAGCAAAGATATCCTGAGCTCAAGTATTAAAATCTGCTCATCAAAGAACATCTTGACTACATATCTCTCTTTTGGGGAAGGGGTTGGGACAGGGTCTCATTACGCAGTTCAAGGTGGTCTCAAATGCACTATGCAGCCCAGGATGGCCTTGAACTTATGAAGATCCTTCTGCCTCAGTCTACAAGTGCTGGGATTACAGATGTTCACCACCAAGTCCAGATTTTTTCTTTATTTTTTAGGGGTCTGAAGGCTAAAAAGAGGAACCTGACAAAGGACAGCCAAGTTTAAGGAAAAGAGCTGAGTTTACTCACTTCCCGGGGATACCCATGGCTTCACCTTGTCAGCAGCACAGGTGAGTAACTGCCATGAGGCATTCTGGGCAACAAAGCCTACACTATTTACTACACAGCTTTTGGGGGGAAAGGTTCCCGAGTTTTGATTATGAAGGTTTATGAGGTTAAAAGGCAGAGGGAGAACAGAGTCATATACAGATGTTTCCTAATCAAAGCCAACAGGCAAGAACAAATATAGGAATAGGTATGAGACTTTGATGTTTTATTCAAACACATTTTAATTTTTTTAGTGTTCCTTGTGACCAATGACTGGCTGTGGGGTTGGCATGGGCACTGGACATAGAGGATCTATTCTTTCTGTATTCACATTTCAGAAAACATCAAAGCCACTGAAATGATGAAAGTCTGCAAACAGCTACTCATAAAATCCTAAGAACTCCCCAAAGTGAAAAGATGGCCATATAACGACTTAATGACTCAGATAATTCAGAACAATGTCACCTACGCAGAATTAAACATCCCCACACCTCTCCTGTGTACAATTTCCTTTCAATTGAGAAGATGAAACTGACTTCTAAGAACAAGCATTAAAGATTGCTGCAGCACTTTTTTGGGGGATTGGCAAAATCCCCTCTGAATGAGGAAAATTTGGAAAGACTGCAAAAGGAAAAAGTCTGCATTTTGGTGGCTTAAAGGAAACACAAAGCAAAAGCCCAACCTAAGATTTTAGCACTCTCTTTGCTTTTAATGTTAAACACTAAAACCAGGAGGTAACAGTAACCAGGAAGTATAGGCTAAGATTAGCCCTTTGCTGAAAATTCTAAACATTCTTTAATACACTGTTGAATCAAAATGCTGCTTTTAGGCTGGGGATTTAGCTCAGTGGTGCTGCCTCCTGCTTAGAAAGCCCATAGTCCTGACTTTGATCCCCATTACCAAAACAAACAACCACCACCAAATGCTTTTATTATCAAAATTTCTGCTGGGCCTGGTGGGGCATGCCTGTAATCCCAGCACTGGCGAGGCTGAGGCAGGAGGATCACTGTGAGTTCGAGACCAGCTTGGGCTACATAGTGTTTTAAAAAAAAAAAAAAAAAAAAAAAAAAAAAAAAAAAATCAGCCACTTCATTAATAATGTATGGATATTTTATTCTCAACACATATTGCTTTACTTTCTCTAATTTATGAGTGATCCAGTATTTATGAAAATTGCTGTGATATTGGGAAATGTTTGAAACAGGTGACAACCTATAGACTTTCTTTCTTTTTTTTTCAGCTTTGAGTTTATTGGTACATTTTAGGGATACAGTACAGTTATATTCATTGTTGGGATCTTGTACCTCTACATGACAAGTCTTGATTCTCATTTTTTCCCCTTACCCCTGCGCTCCCTTCACCCCCTCCTCCCCTCTCCATCTACAAACACTTTATTTCCATCTTTTCATTATCTCACATTTTTTTCTTTTCCCTTATTACCCTTCCCCTACCCATCCCACCTTCCCTACACCTTTAGCTCCTTTCTTCCCATTTCTAAATGTCAGTAATCTTATTAGGATCTTATGTATTATTGCAGATTATTCACACCAGGGAAACTATTCGGTATTTACACGTGTGACTTACTTATTTCACTTAGGAGTATATCTTCAATATGTATCCATTTTCCTATGAATGAATCTATTTACATGTGGTCAGTAAAACATTCAAACAACACTGAGAAGTTCAAGAGAATAAAACTCCCATCACATCACGAAGGACAGTGCTGGTGAACCTATGAAAGAGCTGTTTCCATCGCTGAGAGCTCTAAAAGGTTCACCATCACTAATCTAGGGTAACCATGATTCATGTTTCCATGACCGTTTTACAATAAGGCTCTAGGCCTATCTGTGCAGTCAGTGTCCCTTTAAGTTTATGTAACTAGAATATTAAACATTTTTATTATTGGTATCTTTTATCTCACTGTAAAAACAAAAAAAAAAGATTATCTGCAAACAAAAAAATAATGCAAAGAACACAAATTGGTCTAAAAGGAGAGAGCATTTCACTAGCAGTCAATCATTTCCGCTCAGTCTTCAGGGATAAACACTTTATTTCACGTTTCTAGTGGCTTCCATTTGTAATCATAGGTTTATCATTATATTCTTGATTATGAATTATGGAAAACAGCAGTTGATTCCATGAAACATAAACTAAAAATTTAGCATATTCCCGGTACGAGGCAATTTTCTTTCTCTTCAACTCATAACTTTAGTTTCATTACTCTTAACAGTAGGAAGATTTCAGTATTTGCATTCTGTAACAATAATTAAGTTTCCCCTCCATGTCTAAATTGACAGTGAGACGCTAAATGCTCTGAAAGTCAGTAGCAAAATTATACTTATGGTGGGCCTGGGATTTAGCTCAGTGGTGCCACCACCTGCCTCATAAGCGCAAGGTCCTGAGTTCGATCCCAAGGGCAAATAAATAAATAAATAAATAAATAATACTTATGGGCCCTAAGGGGAAAAGACATATAATTCTATGACTCTTAACCCTATACCTATAACCCTATACCAAAATAGATTGTCTCAAAGGTGCAATTTTTAAAAAAATGTTCTTTCAACTGTTTCAATTTTCATGCTACAGTTCATTGTTCAAACTCACTACTGTGTACTTTGTTTTTCTTTGATAAACTGAAGTCCACTTCCTAAAGTAACTTTTTTTCAGGTAGGGAAAGTGGGGGAAAAAGTTCTGAGCCCAGGTCTGAAAAAAAAAGCTTTTATTTTGTTCTCGTATCTAAGTAATATAATAGCTGGGTATAGAATTCTTGGTTTAAAATAAATCTCTTTCCGAAACTAGATGACAGTACCTTGCTTACTTCTAACAAGTGGGGTAGATGCTAGAAGATGGCTCTACTATTGTGGTAAGAACGAAGCTTAGTGGTAGAGCACTTGCCTAGCACGCACAAGGTCCTGGGTTCAATTGCCAGCACTGCGAACAAACAAACAAAACATAACTTGTTCAATTTCTCTGGAACTCTATGTTCATTTAAGAGTTTTGACACTTTACAAAATACAGCTAGGTGTTAATCTTCTGCTCATTAATTTTGTTTCAATTTCAGTCAACCAAATTAACTCCAAGACTCAAGAAATGGAATTCTGTTATGGTCTGCCCTATGATAACTCTAATTTTTAATTTTGAAGCCCCTGTTATTATATGGCAGCTAAGTTAGACAGAATTAACATACAATCAAAGAAGGACTGGGCCCTCAAGGAAGTCAGTACAAAAATATAAACACATCAGAAACATGGCTGGAAGTACATCTGAAGAAGGCCAGGTCTCGAGATGAAAATTCAATGGCCAGGCCTACATGCCTCCCTAAAGGATAAGGAGTGACTTGGATTAGAACCACCTGGTCCACAAAGTCAGGATAGGTATCAGTCACCCAGGTGGGTGACCAGAGCATCTGGACCCAACCCTTCCCGTGCTCTCTGTTCTTTTATGTAAGTTTGCCACATGACCTGCTCCCTTATTAGATCAATATCAGCTAAGGGGCTATACTTGTAATGCTACAGGTTAATGGCAGTTTGACACATGTTGTATCCACCCTGTGACTTTGCTATATAAATTACTCCTGACAAAGGGCCTTGGTGGCCACCCCATTCCAGATTCCTCCTAGAAATCCAGAGCTATTTTTCTCTCCCTATTTCCAATAAAACTCTCCTAACTTCTTCTTTTGGTTCATGATTTCATTCACTGATGTTATGGGAACGTGGCATATGTGACATCTAACACGTTGGGAATTATATTTCCCCTATATCACTATTAGAAGGGCATTGGTCACTTTGATTCTATTTGCCAGTCTATTTTGCTTTGCTCTTATGTGTTTTTATCTTTTCACCACATTTATAAAGACTTTTTTTCCCCACTTTTTCTTCCAAACAGCTTAGTTTATGTCCAAGCAGTTTAATTCTGCACTACAGTAATATTTTAATTGCTAAGCATTACTTTTAATTTTCTGATTACTCTTTTCAGCTTATGCTTATCTGATGAATGTAGTATTTTCTCAAGTCCCAATGAAATTAACTAATTATAGCCCTCTGCTGTCTTGTGAATTATCAGACCTCAGTTCTTTCATTCATTTTGCTCCTTCTTTAACACAATGTCTCCCTCAAATGTTTATGACCTTTGGTTTTTGCTAATTTTTTGAGCCCAGTTGTGGAGGCTGAGGCAGAAGGATTTCAAATTTCATCCCAGCTTGGGCAATTTAGCAATTCAGTGAGACCCTATTTCAAAATAAAGGATTAAAAAAAAAAAAAAAAAGCTGAGGATATAGCTCAGGGCAAAGGCCCTAGGTTCAATCCCCAGTACCACACATAACAAAACAAAACAAAACAAAACAGTATTATTAGAAATATTTTTTTTCCTCTGGAAAGCTTGTGAGAGAAAAGAGAAATGAGGTTACAAAGGAATGCTCTTCAGTTTCTCTTTGTCACTTAAGTGCTAATTAGTATTTAACAAACTATTCAAGGGTCCATAATACTCTGGATATTGGCACCCCAACAAAGGACCAGGGAATTCTGAACAGAAAGTCCCCAAAGAAGCGAATCAGGTCACTCCAGACTTCACAATCTATCTTCAGGAGTCCCTCGTGTTTGTTCCCCTTCCTGGCGATACGAAAGGCACTAAAGTCAGCAACTGTGACAATCGCACACTTGGTACTGCGATGGGCCCTCCTCTTTACTCCTTCCTCATTCTGCAAACTCTACTAACACTGGCCGCCATTCTCAGACACCACTTCTTGCTGGTCCATGGAAAGGTCTCCTTCACTCTTAGAAGGGCAGTGGGCAGAGAGAGGGCTGGGATGCGGTTGGGTGGCACAGCTCTTGCCTGGCTTGCATGAGGATCTGTGGAGGGTCAGGGGAATGGGGGAGAAAGCAGTGGATGCCCTCTTACCTGCTGGGTGGTGCTGGTGACAATGCCCTGCTGGAGGCGGTAGGCCTGCTCCTGAAGGTATTTTCTAGTCTCGTGATTCCGCAGCAGATAGTTTTCTATCTGGAAATTAAGCACATGTATCTCTCAAGAACACATTCAACTCTGCAGAGAATAAAGTTATAAGTGAATTAGTCAGTTTCTGGACTTAAAACCAGAGCACTGATATGCACATCCTGCCAGTGCCTCAACCCCGCAGCACAGAAGGGATGGGGACATTGTCTGCCATCGGGATCTGTTACTGGGTGTCTTCAGTTGGAAAATTAACTTCCAGGTACTTGGAGCAATTTCTGTGTGACGAAGTAGTTGACAAAGATAAGTGTTTTTGTTGCCTGTGGGGTTAGAGACTTTTTATCACTTGTCAGCTTAAAACCTCAATTATTCTCTCTCATGAATTTTTAAGTGCCAAACAGTTCAGAAGTTAAATAAATATGCCCAAGGAGTGCAGATGTTATTCACTTAGGAAAGGGAGAAAAAACTCCAAAACCTGAAACTTGGGAGGATACAGGCTGGTAAAACTCAAAGATACATTGGTACCTCGGTTCACAAACTTGATTCTTTCCATGATTCTAATTGCAAATGGAATTGAAAGAGAACCAAATCAAATGGTCAGGTTCAATACTGACCTTATGGGAAAATCTGACTCAGTTATTATCCAGTTCAGTTTGCAACCAGAATCATGGAGAGAACTGACTTTGTGAACCAAGGTACCACTGTACTATATACACTAATTTTAACAATCTATCAGGTTTCAATATTTTCTCAAAATAGAACTGATTTTAGTGAATTATAGAGTATATTTTCACAGAAAATAAGAAACGCTGAAGCCTTCTGACAATTTGCATGTTTATACATATGCTCCTGTGACAGTGAGATGTACAAATAATAACAAGAAAGCAAGCATCTAAGAACAGGGAGTGGACACAGACTGAACCAAAAGTGCAGGGTTAACATTTTAGAATGATGACACCTATAAAGATGTTCTGTTAAAGAGTATCTGGAGGCAGGGGCCAGGGATTTAGCTCAGAGATGCCGTGCCTGCCTTGCAAAGTGCAAGGTTCTGAATTCGATCCCTGGGACCAAAAAAAAAAAAAAAAAAAAGAATGATTGGAGGGAAATAAATGGTGTCAACTATTTTTCTTATGGTTTTTGTTTTTAAAAACACTGCTTAACCATTTGCCTTTTCATTTGTCCCTGCAGGTCCCTAGTTAAAATCTTCTAATAACTGCAAAGCTTGCAGTAGTATTACATTTTCATTTTCCATAAGCTAAAATGACTACAACTTAACAGCAATTAGGAACAATTAAAATACAGACTGTAATTACCATCATCCCTGGAAATAATGAAATAGAGCAAAATGTACCTTCCTAAATATAAATGAGGGAATTATAAAAACACAAAGATCCCTGAAATAAAACATCATTAAACTGACACATTACTGATTTTATAACATGTTAACTTTCTCTTGCTGCTTTCCATGAAGTCATCACTGGCCAAAGTGACACTGCCGTAGGTATGAAATATTCTGCCAGAAAGATTCTGAAACATTACAGGCACACATGACGAATCCATCAGTTCTGGGTCCTTCTGTTTTGCCGCTGGACCCGTAACATCCGGGCCTCTTTGGGCACTGGCAGGAACTGGGTCTAAGCTGCACTGCTGCATCAAGAGGGCCCATGTAATCCCAGACCTCTCCTCAGTCCACACATCAGGCTTCAGACTAAGCCAGGAAGCAGTTCTTGTTTTGTTTTGTTTTGTTTTTAAAATAATACTCAAAGCTTGTTTTTTACAAACAAGTTTAAGGGAAAGAAGAATAACACTTTTCAAGTGTCTTCAATATCAGTCACGTATCCAGCACCACTGAAACAACGCACATGTTGGTTGAACAGGATACACTTCTTTCCATTCATCACTGTTCCAGGCCAAGGACAGAGTCCATCTCTTGGGGACCAAGAAATGAGGGCCTGGCCAAGGTCAGACGAGAAGGCAGGGACCCAGTCATCAGCATGTTCGCCAGATCATGGGAGCTGGTGTGAGCTGGAACTGTCCAGTCAGACATGGACAGTCTCCCTGCCTAAAATAGTGGTGGCACAAGAAGCAAGAATCCTGCATTTAAATAAAGGAATCATGCAGTTTTTTAAAAAAGTACAAAGACTAGCATGAAATCTAATCTTATTAGTAGAGTTAAAAAAAATTTTGTTTTTTTGTTTTTTTTGTTTTTTTTTTGTTTTTTGAGACAGGGTCTCACTATGTAGTTGAGACTGACCTGAATGAAACTCACTATGTAGCCCAGGCTGGTCTCAAACTCACAGCGATCCTCCTGCCTCAGCCTCCCAAGTGCTGGGAAGAGTAAAATTATTTATTCCAATGGACAGAGACCTAGCTATAAAATGAAAACGTGCATATGTAAAAGCACAGTGAAGTGTGATAAGAAAAACCAATACCTATGAGCTATAAAGTCATTTCCATTTCAAAATATAAATTTTCCAATTAATATCTTTACAATCTCCTGCCCTAGCCCACATTTTCTATGTCTTTTCAAAGTTTCTGGCCTGTACTGCATATCTTCATATAGTTTGATGACAATCTACCAGGTCTGCGACATTTTTTAACTCATTTAATTGTTCTGGTTTCTTCTTTTTCCTTCCCCTCTGATGACCTTCTAGTTTTAAGTAAGCATTTTTCTAGCACGTCAGTCTCACAGGTTTAGCATCCCTAACCTGAAAAACTCTCACATCTAAAAATGTTTCAGCACTGACACGTCATGGTGATAAGTGGAAAGTTCCACCCTGACCTCGGGTGTCAGGCTGTAGTCAAAACACAAGTGCACGAGAAAACTGAATTGAACACCTCCAGGATACGTGTTCAAAGCATACAGGGGACATAAATGAGGTTTGTATTTGGACTTGGGTACCATCCCCAAGATATTTCATTAGGTGTATCCCAAATATCCCAAAATTTAGAAATGCATAACCTGAAATATTTCTGGTGTAAACATTCCAGATAAGGGGTACTCAACTCATACATCTTCAGAAATTTTTAAAGTGTTCATCCTACTGTGTGAAACATGCACTTGTAGTCAATCCAAGTGCACTTTCAACCAACACTACCCCCTTCGTGGGTAGTGCATGCGCCCTACAGCAGTGTGATGCAGGCTCCTCCCACACCCAGGTCACATGCTGTAATCATCTAGTAAGACACTGTGACTGTTACTTGGAAGAAACAGTCATCTATTAGACCAATCTGAAAAAGAAAACTAGGATCTTATTTCACCTTCACTTACTCCCACTGTAATGCTCTTCCTTTATGTACACAGATCGGAACTTCTAACCTGTATCATTTTTCTTCTCCCTGAAGAACTTTTTAAAATACTTCTTGCAAGGTATCTGGTGGCAACACATTCCCTCAGTTTTTGTTTATGTGAGAATATCTGTCCTCCTCACTTTTAAAGGGTAATTTCACTGGATAAAGAACTTCAGGCTGCTGGCTTTTTTCTGCCAACACTTTATAACTGTTTTACTACACTCCCTTCTTGCTTACATAGTTTCCCACAAAAAAGTGGAATGTGATTCTTATCCGTGCTTCTCAATGTTAGGTGCTTTCTCCCTCTAGCTTCTTACAAGATTTTCTCTTTATCCTTGTTTTTGTGCCATTTGAATATCATATCCTCAGTGTAATTATTTTTTAGCAATTATCTTTCTTGGCAATCTCTGCACTTTCTGGATCCACAGTTTAATATTTATCATTTATTTTGGAAAATTATCAACCATTGTAACTTCAGAAAAAAATGAAATGGAGAAAAATCAAGTAATTTTTTGATGGTTACAAAGCCAGGAAGTGTTTGTTTTGAAGTCAGATCCTTAGAATCTAAGTCCTGAATAATTTCTTTTGTCATACCCTCCTCTCTCTTAAACTTCTTTTTTATTCAAAAAGTGCCTACAAAGTATTTAAGCATGCACACCAGGCACTGTACTAGCTGCTGGAAATAAAAACATTATAAAACACAAAGGTTCTACCTTCAAGGAGCTCACAGTCTTTTAGGACAAAGAAAAAAACAGGCAGATAATTTGATACAATGATATCAAGGCTCATGGACTCCTGAGAAGACTGCCCACCCAAGGGAGCCAAGTAGCCCTGAGGTGTCTTCTTGATGACCTCATACTTGGTGTCTCACACTACACACACACATACACACACGGCAGCATGGAAAGTATGTGTACTGCCTCCAGCAGGGCAAGGACATTAAACTCTGTAGTCACCAGGAAAGCTAGGACAAGCAGACTGCTAGATCCTACCTCAGGTTCCCAGTTTAAGAATTTGCATTTCTCACAAGTTCCCAGATAGGGAATGGGTACAGCAGAAGGTGGAGAGAAGCCAGTTCCTGGGTAGGATTTCCCGCTGTGCTTATCCTGAAAGCCACTAGAGAGGGGCAGAGTGAGGGTTTTAGCTTGTTCAGATGTGTAATACAATTGCTCATTTTCTTTCCTTACCACAACATGGAAAAGAGACAAGAGGAGACAAATGTCATGAGAGTCAATGGGCTTGAAGGAAGACATCCATACTAAGGAAGGAGGAGGCGAGCTAGTGGAGACACTCTGCTACAGAACTTGCCAACCTGCAGACTAACTGTTTAGGGGACGGCTCCTCAGCTTCCCCTCCTGCCACCCACCACCGCCACCCGCTCAGGCACCGGAGCCAAGCTAGCTAGTGGTTGTGTTTGCAGCCACTCTCCATCATTCACTTCGCTGCCTGAACACTTCAGCTCTACCTCTTGTTGGATTAGCGGCAGCACAACCCCTACTGTGAACTGCGCACGTGCAAGATCTAGGTTGTGCTCCTAATGGGAATTTAAAGTAAGAATGTACAGGTGCAAATCTCCAATGATTAGTGTTACAATTAATTATGCACGCCTAAGATGTACCAATAAATGTTTGGCTATTAAAAAGTTATTTTTCTCTAAACAAACAGAGCAACAGAAATAAAGTGTGTGCACAATACATGTAATGCACTTGAATCATCCCAAAACAATCCCCAACTCCCATCTGTGGAAAAACTGTTTTCCATAAAGTTTGTTCCTGGTGCCAAATGGGTTGAGGACCACTGGGCTATAGGAGATGTGGGAAGAAATAGGCTTTAGAGACAAGATGGTGGATGATACCATCAAGGAGAGAGAAACAAAAGGTGAGGAAAGATTCCAAGACTGCCCAAATAACACCATAATAAAGGTGGAGAAAGCTTCTTTGGATGGGAAACATTTGAGCATATCTAAAACGGAAAGAAAAGCAGTCATAAGAAGCAAAGATGAAGACACGATAAAGCAAGGGAAGGACTCGAAGGCAGGTGTTCAGAAAAAGACATAAGTGATGGGGTCAAAGGCACAGAGGATGGTTAGGCTTTGGAGAGTTTTATGGTTTGAATTTGAAATGTTTACAAAAATTCATGTGATAAAGGCTTGGCTGCCAATTCATGGGCTTTTAGGGGAGAGTCTGGCCCATGAGGCCTCTAACTTCATCATGTGAATTTAGCCACTGCTGAGATCATAAACTAGTGGCATTACTGACAGATGACTCAAACAGGAAGTGGTGCCTAGCTGAAGAGAATACATCAACAAACCATGACCTAGGGGGCTACATCTAGCCATTGGTTGCCTCTTCTCTGGCTCTCTCATCCTCTCTGCTCTCTGGCTACCATGAGGTAAAAATAGTTTACCACTCCACCATGATGTTCTGCCTCATCTCAGACCCTCAGCCACAGAACTGGTTGACCTGGACTGAAGCCTCTGAAACTATGACCCAAAATAATCTTTTCTCCTCTATTTTCTCAGATATTTGGTTATGGCAGCAAAAACTTGATTAACACAGGAGGAGAGGTATCCATCTTTCTCCAGTGTTGCCAAGAAGGAGAAAATTGGGACAGTGGATAGTGGATGGTGAACCACAAGCTCAGTAATATTCCAAATTTCCTGATGAAAAAGGGAGGCAGGGTTCTGTATGTTGAGGGTGAGGGGAAGGAGGCTGTGCAAACTGCCATTCAATTCCCCATGGTCTCCAAAGGGTAATCAGGAAGTTATCTGTGCTCAGGATCTGACAGGCTGATGTTGTAAGAATATTACTTTATTCCATCAAAATTTTATAACAAATGTTTAGTCATTGTTTCTTTCCACCCCAGCTCATGCATTATTCCCATCACGAGCATAAGAATACAGAAAAATAAAACAAACCTTTGTAAAATAACAAAGTACCTTTCATTTGTTCAAAATTATGATGAATACCATTCAGTGAATTTATTGTAATTAAGCTGTTGAATCCTTGATACCTTTTGCAAAGCCTCTTCCGTTTTTTCAGGGTTTGTTTTCAGGGCTTGAGAAGCGTCATACATGGGAATTGGCATAAATCTCAATGTGTAGTTCCTAGAAGAAGAAGATAATATAAAATAATTATATTAGAAGATAATATATTATGACCTGAACTCAGAACTTTAGGAAAAAATCCCAAATGGTAGTTGCAAGAGTAGCTTAGAAAACAGAGTTACCAGACCATTGTAGGGTCCCAGATCACAGCTCAGCCCTCTCTGGCACCTACATGCACAGTACCCAGGCAGCCTTGTTGATTGCCAATGTCTCACAAAACATAGTTTTGCCGCTTTGCTTTTAGTTCCAAATTACAGTGAGGGCAGACTCTTCAAATTAAGACCAAAAGATGAACTGAGAGAAAGAGAACTTAGGGGTGGGAAAAAAGTCCACATCAACTGGAGCAGGGTTTTAATGACCAGCAGATCTGAACATGCCCAGAACAGCAATTACACGAGGCAGCCAGATCCAAATGGGTCAAGAGGAAATAACAAAAACAAAACAAAACATGTGCTCACAAGGCACAGTCATCAGCATCCACAAAAACAGTCTGTTAAGTCTTTGGCTCCCCATCTCAGCCTTTTGGCTAAGATCAAGAGTAGTCCTTAGCTCCTTTAAATAAACAAGCCCACAACAAGGGCCTGTAAGGAGAATAAGTCACCGGGGAAGGGTGTTCTGTTGGTGTACCACACTGATCTCAGTGGCACTTTTTGGTCTGTGTTCAAGGTCAGCACTAGCCCACTAGGCTCTAGAAATTGAACACGCTATGCCTGCTGCTGTGACCATGTATTATCTCATTGCTATTACAAGGTGATTACATGTAAAGGTGCCGGGATGAGGCACTTGGTCTGAGAAAACACACAGGGCCAGAGTCTGGCCACTACCCACTGATCCTGACCCTTCTAACAAATGGCCACGGACCCTAATGCTCCCCCCTACAGCAAACCCTGCCATTGGACGTCTTTTCACTCCTACCCCGAAATTCACCTGTCGACCTCCACAGCCTGGCACTCAGGAAGTTTTGTCTTTTGGGGCACCTGGTGACATTTGCAGTGTTGCCCTAGTGCACTGAATCTCATCCACTGCTGCCTTGTTTGCAGTCTCTAAACAGTAAGTAGCACTTACAGATTTTCAGGGACATTTAGATGACTTCTACTGCAAAAATGAATTAACAACTAGTTCCTAAAATAAGGTACCGTCAATGAAGAAATAATCAAGGAAAAAAAACCCAATTATCTTAATAATAGTAACTTACATGGGTATTATTTCATGGAAAAAGTACTCACCCAGTCAAGCTTACAGGTACCATGTAAAAGTATAAGGTACAGAGAAGGCTACCACTGCTACAACTTTTAATTTTTATCTTAGCTTTGTTTTAGCAAAACTGTTTGTCCTAAGAGGAGCCAGCCAAGTGAAACTAGGAGACAATATGTCTTTTGTACAGCATTGATTTTCCTTTCTCCTAATTTTTATCATGTTACAGACCAGCAGAGTTTATTTAAACCGAATGTGATGATGAACTATTGGCATCTTGTACCACAGTGTACACAGTAGGATGTGGTCCAGGAGCCTTGTGGTTCATCGGAAACACTGAGCAATGGGCACTGGGTGAGCTTGCTCTCAGCTTCTCTTCAACACCAGCCTGGGCTGCAGCCCTATGGTCACATCAGGGTGTCGACTCTGATCTCTGGACCCATGTGCAGCTGCACAGAAGTAATTGTAACTCACTACTCAGCAGCTTTGCTGTGCTGCAAGAGTAATCCTAGGTGGCTCTGCAGTCACTGGGGCCCTGAGAAGAGATGGCCCTAGTGATTCCATGGGGTAAGTTGCCTCATCTACCTTCTGTGACAGCCTGAGGTCAGTGTAAAAGGCCAAAGGACTCAGCAACTCTATCCTCCTGGCTGAGATTTACGATCATACGGCACTTAGAGAATATTTACTCTTATCTTATCACTTAATGAAAAAAAAAAAAGAATTTATTAAAGAGATCAAGACCATAGGCTTATCAGTGGTAGAGTCGGGGACTGAGTGGAGAGCTCCTCATTCTGGTCTAGAGCTGTGTCCACCATGCCACACTGGGCACAAGAGCTCCTCCCAGGAGAACTCATATCTAGGCGGAATCCAAGGAATTTTACAAGAATGAACACTTCCTCCCCTTTCCCAGACAAAGGGCTTCTGTTCGGTGGCTCCTTTATTTCCCAACCACATTTTATAGCTTCTCCATTTCAATGCTAACAATCTGCTTGGATAATTTCTCACTTTAGAATGCATGGAAGTTGATGATACCCAAGATAACATGGTTCTCATCAGGGCCAGTCAAGCTGGAGCCAGGAAGTAAGAAGGCAGAGGGCTCACATCTGCCTGTGTGACACATGCGCTAAGGACTTTCAAAGGCCACGAGAGATCCCTTCTCACTCCACACACACCCATTCTTCTCAGGTGCTCACAAATTTTGTGTAAGAAAGTTTATCATTCTCTAAGACGCCGATAATTCAGACAAGATGCTCTGGACAGAACACATGACCAGAGAGAAGGTACTGACCCAAATGAGCTGATATCAGCTCCTACCTCACGTCCCCAAGACCAATGAACTTCGTATCCATGATCCAAGTAGCTTCAGGGAAATTCTCCCTTTTGCTTTGAAAATGTCACCTTGCCTCAACATCTTGAGGCAAGGCATGTGTATTCTCACTGTAGTGCTCTCCTATTTCCAGTTAATTATAATTATTCTTTAGTGTAATTTCCTCTTACAATTATTTAGGTTTACATAACTAGCATTATGATTGAAAATCTCAAGGAAAAAAAGAGATTTCTAGTATTATTATTTTCTTATTTAGTTAACTGAAAAAAATACATTTGACAGCAAATAATAATCACAAGCTTTAGTAAGAGAAGTAACAAATATATTATGGCAATGGCAAAAGGTAGCCTAGGGCTTATCTGCTGAACCTTGTTATTTAGCACTGGATTCAAACTGGCTACAGTGGCCAAAAAAGGGAAGAAATAAAGCAACCATCATGTGTCCTCTTGCCTGATTTAATTTAGTCCAAGGCCATGCGATGGCTTTGGTAGATCAGGCTTTTCTGCCCTCATTTTATACATGAGAGGCCAGAAGAAAGTTGATGTCTTCCAGGGCCCCTGGTCTGGTTGGCAATAGTGTAAACTTGTACCTCAATCCCCAGTTTACCATTGGTCTCAATTATCCCACAGGTAATAATGACACCACTGGTCTTCTCAATTATCCCACAGGTAATAATGACACCACTGGTCTTCTGTATTCAAAACTTACTTTTCCATGGCAACAGCTATATCTTGAAAGCCTTGTGCAGTAATGTTGTTCTTGTCCCATATCACAGTCCTGTTTGAAAACCGAGCCATATACATGATTGGACACTCAGGAGTGAAGGAAACAATTCTCTCATTAGATAAAAATGTCTTAAAACTAACACTGTGGCATTATGTGAGCAATAACGCTCGTCTTAGTTTTAAACAAAATAAAGATGGGCATTTCTCCCAAATTATATTTGCTTTGTTTGGTGGTGTGGCATGAACACAGGGCCTCACATATGCTAAGCACATGCTCTACCATTGAGCTACACTCCAGCCCCAACACATGAACATACTACCCCTCGAACAGTGTGGGAAAACTGCACCTAAAAGCAACAACATTTCAATGAACTTATCATTACAACATTGAGCATTCTGTAAACCAGAAATCTCTAGAACCTGATTGCTCTGATATCCACCCCCCACCCCCAGTACTCTAACTTCTGTGTCTAAAGCTGAAGCTATTTAGGGAAGACATCAAACAGCTCCATGCCCAACATAGACAAATTTAAGTATTGAGACTTTCTCTATTCTAAAAACCTAGAAAGGATCTTGCCATATCTTCTCGTGTTTTCATCATTTCCTTGCCCTGGAGTGATCAGCAATCCTAGAACTTTTCTCTCTGCTGCCACTACCTCAGTTACTACAAATAGGAGGTTGTTTAACCTACTAAACACAAAACTTGTTCTGGAAGAAATTTACTGATATTACCTTCAGAATGTGTGTGCTTCAGAGGTATTTTAGAATTCATCAGTTCACCTTGACACCAAAAACACTTTTCATTTATCTGCATCATTCCAGCCACAAGACTTACTGCTTTTCTACTCTAATCTCAGTGACCTTCTTCACATACACACTGACTTTCAAAGACCTTGTGCTTTTTGGATTTTAGCTCCAGTTTAGACAAAAGCATCTGATTCTGCCTTAGGCCACAGAATAAGAGAAGCATGAGGGAAGAGTTAAGGAGCAGTGTGCATGGGCTCTTCCTTTACTAGATGGATGGAGTTGGTGACACCTCGGTCTTTCTGAATGAGGATGGCAGCAGGGTGCCTGCACTGATAGTCCTTTACATCCATGCTTAGGAAACACTGGATGAATCCCATGAACAGAAGTCTAAACTTGCCTTTGAATCTGCAGGCCTCTGTACCCACTATGCTTTAAGTCTTTAGGTTGTAGGTGTGGGAAGTGAAATAAGAACCAAAGCCAAGTATGATCGTGCATAAAATAAGGACATTTTGGTTAATGATGAACCACACATTTTAATGCCTACTAATGTTATAGCCAGCTTAAGTTGTGCAAGTACATGATGTACTTAATGTCTGCAGAACTATGAAATCACAGCATGATGCAGCCCAGAACTCATCCTGCTGTTCAGTGCAGGACCATACAGGGAAAATCCTCAGAGGTCAACCCTTCACACTGTCCCACTGTGCCACTCAATGCTGCCTATAAACTTCCTTGCTTCTCACTGCTGTTACCTGCACATCCAGCAGCTGCCAGCACCAAAGTAGAAAGAAAACTGGCATTTCCCAGATTTTACCTCATAGAAATAAATGGTAAAGACAACAATTTGAAGAAATCACTGTGTCCAAATTTGTAGACATTTACCCCTGTTTTCTGGCAAAACTGGGTCCCCTCTTCCAAGCTGGCCTCCTAGGCACAGCCTACCTGAGCTTGGTGTTGATCTGCAGGGCTTTGGCCAGCATCTTCGCTCCCATGTCCCCCATGCCGTTCCCGCTGATGTCCACTTTGGTCAGGGAGGTGTTGCTTCCCAGGGCATTGATGATGATGGTGACCTCGGTCTTGAGTTTTGAGTCAGCCAGGGACAAGGACTGCAGAGGCTGTGGAGCAAACACCAGGCAGAGCTCAACAGTCCCATCAAGGAAGTGGCTGGTCGAGACCCCTATCCTGGAGAATCAGGCCATGTGTCCCTGGCAGTCTGATTTTGAAACTACTATCTAAAAAGTCACTCATGGCTTGAACTTGGAAGTTCTGGCATAAAACAGACCTGTGGAATGAAATTTGGAGAAGCTGGGTTTTGATGCTGAATACCTGATGCTTCTAAGGAATCCATAAACTGGCTCTGTTCCAGTGGAGGACAGGATGAGACAAATAAAGATGCCCCCCTCAGCCATGGTTACACTGTCCCTCCTTACCTGTTTTACTTGTATACAGGTAATATGATGCCTTCAAATACTACTAGAATGGCCAAGATTAATAATAGCTGACACTAATTGAACAGTAACTATGTCTAACCACTATTTAAATGGTACCAATTCAATTCATTGTCCCAATCACCCAGCACTTGGGTGCTACTGTTATTCCTATTTTTCAAATGTGAAATGGAGAAGTTAAGTGATCCAACCAAGGCAACATGGTTAGAAAGCAGATTAAAAGGTCTGGCTCCAGATTTCATGCTCTGAACCACTATGTTCTGCTGCTCATTTAGTTTATCCTACAACTTCTTGATCATCGCCTCTTAACTGTAGCTTCTAAGCTTTATTCAGAAGATATATGTACAATTACAGGGGGGAAAGGGTTAATTCTATGGGACCTTATTCTACCCTGCACTATAGAGTGAATCACAAACAGCACACTTTTGTCCATTTAAGCCACAGGCTGAAAGCCACTCAGGCTGGGAGCAAGTTTTATTCAGCCTGCAGGGGAATAAGGCCCCCTCCCCGCCAAAAGAGGCTCAGTTCACTTGATGCGCTCTCCTCTGCTGCCATGCTAGTCCTCTGGGCACCTGCATTTGAATGCTTGGTGTGAGTTGGAACTGTGCTAATGAAGTAGCGGAGAACTCCAGGGCTTGAACCAACATGGCTCTAAAAGTCAGAGTTGAGACCCGTGCAGGGACTTGGATGCCTTCTGGGTAGTATGAAGTGGTCTACATCAGCCTTACTCATGAGCAGCTCTGAAATCCCAGGGAGGTGGATGCCAGAAGTAGACTCTGGCATTATCTATGACCACATTTCCTAGTCTCCATAGGACCCCACACAGCCTAAGGCATACCTGACAGCACCTGAGAGGGGACATCTACTGCAGGGCCAGAAGACAATAAGCTGCCCAGAACTTCCAGACTCAGCCATCAACAAAGTGCCGCTATGCGTTTGACTACATTTATCATTATCATCCCAATGATACCATGTTTTCTAAACTTAATTCATCTACTATGAAATCAAAAAGTAACAGTATACTAACCAGAATCAAATTTAGAAACGCTAAATGGACTGTTGAGTGTGAAAGCAATTAAAACCACAGCCCAAAAACCTGCATACCCATAGTATTAGGTAGATTTAGCAAGATGGCTTCCATCAGGAAAATGGGGGGAAGAAATAAAAGTGCTTCAGACTCAGGCAAGGTAATGCTTTACATAAAAACAAAAGCAGCACTGCTTTAATCAAAAGCTATGATCATTTCTCATCATTTCAATAATTCCTATTCACCTACCACAAAAATGATATATTATGGCTTCTTCCTAATACTGGAAAACTGCCAACTCTCCAACCTAGTGAGCAACGATTTTAGCACTACATTCAAATTCTAATACACCCCGGTTAACACTTAAAAATAATAGGCAGAGTCACTAATGTGAACAGAACAGCCGGAATTGCATGCATATTTATAAGGTCATCCCTTCCTGATTTATGGCATGGCCATGTACCATAACTACTTGCATTCTTACTGCTTCTTTTCAAAGCTGAATATGCTTATCTGAGACTGTCTCCTGGTCCAGGCACTCCCAGGAGAAACACATTCTATTCTGATGACAACATGGGTTTGTGTGTAACCCCTTAGACCAAGATCCTCTGCTGCCTTGGCCTCTCAATATCATCCTGGGACTCTGGCTACAGTAGCCAGAAGCTGCTATCTACAGCCGAAGGTGACAATGGGTTCCCACAGGCATCTACATTTCCAACTGAGTGGAAGTGCATTTCTGGGAGAATACAGTATCCCACCGGCTAGAACAACAAAAGCATAGGGCACTTTTATACATGTAAAACTCCTACATAAATAAAATGTTAAAAAGGCGAAAGATTTATTTGATCTGAAGAGAAACCAGAGTATCACACAATAACAAATGTTGGTGGTGCTGTGGGGAGAAAGGAACCCTTCTCCATTGTTGGTGGGAGTGCAGACTGGTGTAACCACTGTGGAAATCAATATGGAGATACCTCAAAGAGCAGGGACTGGAGGTTCCATTTGACCCAGCCATCCCTCTGCTGGGTATCTTTCCAAAAGAATTAAAAGAATCATATCACAGTGATGTATGCGCACCCATGTTTATAGCGGCACAGTTTGTAATAGCTAAAACTTGGGAACAGCCCATTTGCCCATCAGTTGGAAACTGGATAAAGAAGATGAGGATTTTCTATTAAAATGGAATATTACTCAGCCATAAAGAATGAGAAAATAGATTCATTCATAGGAAAATGGATACATATTGAAGATGTACTCCTAAGTGAAATAAATAAGTCACACATATGTAAATACCGAATAGTTTATATGGTGTGAATAAACTGCAATAATACATAAGATCCTAATAAGATTACTGACATTGTGAAATGGGAAGAAACGGGCTAAAGGTGTAGGGAAGGTGGGATGGGTAGGGGAAGAGTAATAAGGGAAAAGAAAAAAAATGTGAGATAAAGAAAAGATGGAAATAAAGTTCTTGTAGATGGGGAGGGGAGGAGGGGGTGAAGGGAAGGCAGGGACAAGGGGAAAAAATGAGAAGCAAGACCTGTCACATAGAGGTACAAGATCCTAGCAATGAATGTAACTGTACTGTATCCCTAAAATGTACCAATAAACTCAATTAAAGCTGAAAAAAAATGTTAAAGTGAGCCCCATTGTACCAGTTTTATCTGCGGAAATTTTGAACTCACAAGACTCAACTCCTAATGATTTGAAATACTTTTGCACATTACTGATTTACAAGTAGGGGAAAAAACGGAATGTAACTGCCTTTTGAAAAAGTCATCTGCTTCGTAATGGCATGAAAATAAAAATCTATTCATTGAATAGCAGTAACAGTAACACATTAATCAAACTTAAATTTGACAGGTTCCACATTTACATAGCAAACACTGTCATCTGCAAATATGTTTTGAGAGGAGTTTTACATATCAAGATTACGTTTAAGAGACTTTAAAAATTACAGAAACAATTTGATCATAATATGTAAAAAGTATGACATACAGACACTTTTCGTAAAATATAAATTTTCCTAAAATATGTACTAACAAACAAGTATTTGGGAATAAACTCTGCAAATAAATGTAATTCTGCAAATTAGCTTCCCTATTCTTTTAAAATTTGAAAATCTGAAATAAAATACTGGTGCAGAATCAAATTAAATATGTAAAACCAACAGCATACATCTGAAAAGTCTAAACTACATCCTAATTATAACCCTGATTTCAATAACCCAGTATAAAAGCAACAAAATATGGGGCTTATTAGCAAATGAGGGCAAAGAGAAGCATTTGAATTCATTAAACAATAATGAGTTTAATTTTTTTGACCCCTGATTAGGAATTATATGCATATAATAAAGAGATAAGAAAAAAGAAATTTCTCCTGCCAGCCAGCTCAGAGCACCTGGATAGGTGTGACAAGGGAAAAGGAACAAAAGCTCCTATCATCATCCCTTTGGATGCCTAGGCCTTCCCAGAAAAGCTAGTGAGTTTATTGCTAGAACAGAATTTCCTGTTATTTTCTGGTATGAATTCAAAAGGGGAAATTATTCTCTTTTTAAAATACACCATACTTTATTTGATTAATATAAGAAATCACTCTTACACCTAGAAGAGTAGCTGTAACAAAATATGAATAATATGCCTCTTTCTGGTAGGAATTCAAATTGATTTGGATTTGAGGAAACATACAGGACTGAATTTGGTGACTTAAAGAGCACCAGTACAGTAAGAGGTCTGACACACCAGTTGTAAACTACAAAGGTTCATGGTAGAATGCTTTTTACTTTGTCAGTAAAATACCTTTTGTTCCCCTAACATATTTTAAAGGGCAGCAAAATATTTCAAATTAAATTTATTCCCCCAGAACTAACTCTTGCCCAAGAAGTAAAAGTAGCATTACTAGAGCTCAAGAATTAACTTAAGAGGAAACTTCCTCAGTCTCTTGTCATTCTATACAGTTAGTAGATGAACAACAGTAAGATGCTTGTCAAAGATCAAAGAGTCACTTAGATTACCTGCTGATTAGTATATCAGCTGAAGTTAGACAATGGTATGGCTAATTAGAAGACAGGCACAGGGATCCATTTACAATTTTTTAAAATCCACTAGTTAGTCTTCCTTCAGTTGGTGTTGAATGAAGGATAAATTTTTAAATACAACAGAATATTATTTTTTTTAAATAATAGAAAATTTACTCTTAAATAAAATTCTGAGAACATTTCTGGCAACCCAGTATGAATAATAAACAGGAAGGCAATGAACAAAGGATGTTAGTCAAGTGGTTAAAATAATACTCACTGAGTCTTCATCTTGAATCATCTGTACTAAGTTGTCCAAGACAGGTGTCAGATTTCTAAAGAGATTTTAAAGATGTGGACAGTGGAATCAAATCAAAAGCTTTCAGGAGGCTGGTTATTTTCATCATTGTTATATAAAAAAATTCAAAACTCTTACTTGGATTTCATATTATTAAAATTTTTGCCTAATGCCAGGTGTTGAATTGATCTGTTTTTACTGAGCCACACTATTAAAGTAGACAGGTCAGATTCTAAACCTGGAAAGAATCAAAGTAGAGAATCAAAACACACGTGCATAAAAAATCTTCTCAGCTGGAACACAATTAAGCAAAGGTGACACAAAGCTGGATGATTTCCTGTACTGCACTTGGGGTTGGGGTGGAGGGGGGCTGGGATTCTAATCTTTTGCTTTCAAAGGAACTTTTTGCTGTCTTTTCATATCCTATTAATCCATAGGAATAAACTCATTCTCTTAAAAAAAAAAAACATATCTCAACCTCTTACACAACTGCTGTTGAAACAAAGTCAGCAGGATTTGGGAATGGATAATGGTAGAATGCTTCATCTCTCCCCATCTCTGTATCAGAGGGTATCCCAATGTACTGGTAGGTAACTGTAGTTAAACTTGCCTGTACAAATTTTACAGGTTCCCAAGACGGTCAGAAAGGAGCAAGTAAGTTTCTGAATATATAAGTAAGGTTCTAATTTTATTACAACCAATAATGTAAAAAGTTGGGCTCAGATTTTTATCAAAGTACTCATTTTTAAATGAGCTGTCTTTTTTTTTTTTAACATAAAACTTGCATTTCTGGACATGGAAATCAACCTAGTATGACACTGGTAAAAATTTAGTTCATGAATAAACTCTATTGTTAAATTTTAAATTTTCTTAGTCAAGAAAATAATATTGTTCTGAACGTACGTATTGGTTAGATTAGGCTAGAAGATCACTTTCCGTTTCCTAACTTGTTTCAAACAGTTCTAGTTTCTTTTCTGATACCTGACTCACCATTGTCGGAGATGTCTAAGCTGGTGATGTTGTGGATTTCAGCAATGCAACCTTCTAAGACTTGTGCTCCTCCTGACCTCAGCTAGAGAAAAGAAACAAACACAAAGTCAAGACCTCAGCTTCCTGGAGGTGTAGCTAGTCTTAACACAGAAGAAAAAGTAAAAGCTTACCGACTCCCTCATAAAACAGCAATTATCAATGGTAAAAATCTATTATCAATGGAAGAGAAATGTTGCTTTTTCCCATATCACATGGTCTAACACTAAATCCTAGAATCTTTGAAACAAACAGAAGAAATATGGAGACTATGCAGGTCTGCTTATAAGTAAGAGAGTATACACCAATTTGCAAGAACTTTCTTCACTTCAAACTTCTGGATATCTAACATCTGTTTCAGACATAAGCAAGTCAGTTTTGCATTTCATTATATCTGGTCCTAAGGTATAAATTTTCCATTGGCAGAAAAACAACTAAGGAGACAAAACTCAAAGTTCTATAAAGCCAAAGCCGATATTATGGGGATCACAGAGTGTGTGTGTGTGTGTGTGTGTGTATTTATGTTATTCCTATTCAGCAAATATTTCTTGAGTTCCTCCACTAGATAGACATTGTACAGGATGTGAAGTTCCCCAAATCGCACATTGTGGGCCCTTTTGCTCAGTAAACTTACTAATGAGAGGAAAAAATATGATTGATAGGGCATCTACCAGTACCAAGAAAGAAACATGGCAGGTCCGTTATTCAGGCAAAAAAATTGAAACTTAGATACATTTCAAAATCAAATTTAGATATAGGCTACTTTTTATTTGCTGAAGTCCTAATATATGAATTTAGAGAATCCTCATTTCACTATTTCTCTATTTTTTTATTTTGAGACCAAAATTCTGTTCCTGAAGCAGAATTTTCATAGATCTTTGGGGGGGGGTCTGTTTATTCAGGAATACTTTGGTTGGTGTGTTTAATTCTTGAAAGTGACAGCAGGTTGCTCTAAGGTATCTGAATGAGCCCTTCTAAGTAAGGGTGTGGACTGTCTTCAGTAGTGAGTACCAGCTCCTTTCACCATCTGGTTGTCCTTCATTTTACATGGGGGACCAGTCCCAGGACACCTTGGAAAACCAAAATCCAAGGATGCGCAAATCTCTCATGTCAAGATGTAGTACTGTATCTGCGTAAAACCTAGTGACCCTGTTCTGTACACTTTAAATCGCCTCTAGATTATTTATAACACTCAATGTAAATGCTACATATAGTTTTTATACTGTATTGTTTAGGGAATGATGATGGGGGGTTGTTTCTGCAGTGTTTACTACAGATACAATTTTTTTGGCCCAAATTTTTTCAATCTACAATTGGCTGACTCCTCAAGTGTGGATCCCAATGCACAGAGAGCCTGCTATATTTTTTCCAGAGCTCCACATTTACCCAGATGCCCTCACCAAGTCTCTCTCACCTTGCCACCTCCAGAACCTCCCCAGCACCCTGCTACTCCAAGTGTGACTGCAGACAAATGCCAGACTGCTATCAGTTTGCTACTGGTCTGCACCAAGTAAGTACAGAAATTAAGTATAAATATTTTAGAAACCTTGGCAGCACTTTTAGATCTACTGCATCTAATAATTAAAACCTGAGGGCCTGTATTTTATGTCTTTATATGTTTCTAGTAATTCATTTCTAACATTTATTAAAGTATAACTTTATGGTAGATTAGAATTTTTTAAAAGTAAACAAAACAAAAACATTAGGTTTCTTCACCATAAGTAGTTCTGAGAAGCACTGTTCTCAGTATGTCAACACCTGAAAAAGTAAACATGTATGCAGACTATAAATGCAGACTGTGTGAAAGCTAAAGATAGAGCTCATTTAAGGGAGTGTGTCAGAGAAACATAATTTGATTTTTAGAGCATGAAAAGAGAGGATGATCTTAAGATAAAAATAAAGCTCATAAACCTTCAGTTTCATATTGGCTGACAGTGATTTCTCTGTTGAGAAATAAAATTTCTAGAAGAAAATCTCCATATTCTACCATTGCATAGTAAAACTATTCCATTCATAGAAATTAAAAATAGAAGTAGGATTTCCATTCACATCTCATTACTTTATATTCTTTACTGATATTTGTAACATTTACACATAAGACCAATATATATCCCAATATTTTAAAATAATAGAGTATACCAATATACCCTAACTTATTGATTCATGAAGTACTTACACAATGGCCAAGCTAAGGAAAGCCCAAAGAGAAAACAGAAAAAATATTATGAGCAACAGCAGAACAAGACAAAAGGAGCTGGAAATACAAGGATAAAAAAGGAAAGGCTCAAAGAAACATTTCTAACTAAAAGGTGCTCCTAAAACAAAACCAAAAATTTAAATAACTGAATTTTCAGTACCAAGAATATTCAATTAAATTTATAAGTTATTAGGTGCCTAAAATTCCCCAAAAGCTAAAGCCTACCCAAAACAGTAAAAGCTTTTCTCCATTACTGTAAATGAAAATCCTTTTAAGTAAATTTGCATAATTAGAGCCCTGTCTGCATGTATGCATGTAAGACTGGTTTTTAAATTACCCTCATTTGAATCCCACACACTAGCTTTTTAAAAAAGCAATGAAGATCAAAGAAGAGTGTGACTGAATCACTGAACACTTTTCAAAATGTTAAAAATAAAATCATGTTTGAGAGTAGTTTCCTCCCACTCATTTTAGATGTCACCATTTTAAGTAAAAAAGGTACATCTAATACTCAAATATCCATAATAAGGAAAAGGGAAGCCAAAAAGAAATATCCTAAAATCTATCACCTTTAATAATTTACCTTTCTTTCGCAAGATCATTTGTCATTTAAAAATACATGACAAAGGCCGGGTGGCCTGCCTTGCAAGCACAAGTACCCAAGGAGTTCAATCCCCCATACCAAAAAAAAAAAAGTAACAAAACATTTTAAGTATAAAATAATCTGATTACCTATTTTCTCCTATATGGGTTCTAATTTTAATAAACTATTTTTTAACCCTGGATATTTTCACACATAAAACAGAACAGTTTAAGTTCTCCAAGGGTACACACACACACACACACACACACACACACAAAACATTTTTAATTCAATGTCCAATTGCTAGGACAGTTTGATACCAAATGACAATTCTGTGTCTAAAAAAGATAAATGTAAATATAGCCATTCCAGAGGGTTGCATGTATTACAGTGCTTCCTTCATATGTGTAGCCTATCATTTGAAACAGGCAGGTTTTTGTTCCACACCTGGTCTGAT
Source organism: Fukomys damarensis (assembly GCF_012274545.1). Classification (NCBI taxonomy): domain Eukaryota; kingdom Metazoa; phylum Chordata; class Mammalia; order Rodentia; family Bathyergidae; genus Fukomys; species Fukomys damarensis. The sequence continues at coordinate 17,517,157 of NW_022900922.1, forward strand.
AGAGAAGCAACAGGTGAGAAGCACACAAGAATGCTCCGTCTAGGCTAGCACAATGACTCTCCGAATGAATGGAATTACCTTAAAATGTCTATTCACTTGCTACAGTGTCCTACTTGTTGCAAATTTTAATATCTGGGGCTCTCTTTTTTATTCATCATCGATTGACACGAGTCACATGATAGTGTGGAGGACAGTCTCCCTTTAAAGGAACTGTCACCCCTAGACCTGCAACTAATCCTTTGCAATAATTAGCCTTTCTGTCATGCCTGGCCTGAATGACAGCTGCTGTCAGCAAATAACATGCAAGTCTCAGAATAAAAGGCAGTCATTAAAAAACAAAAATTAAGACAGAATATACAATCTTCCCCAAGCAGAGAAGTTCAGTGATTGCCTACACACCTGCGCTAACTGTCCTTGGACTCTCGGTCATAAACATTTCTTATAATCATAAGCTCCATTTTCAATACCTATATAAGCCTAATCCCCCCCACCCTCTCTCATTAGCCCATCCACCCATGAATGAAATCTCTCCCAGCTAGCTACCGATCTCTCTCTCTCTCAATGTCAGTGTAGCCACTCAACAGATGTATAAACAGCTCTTCTCAGATAGCTGCTGACATCTACCCCCAATTTCAGTCACTGTTCACCAGAACAAACACAAGGACTGTCCCAAGTGGTTTCACATGGCCATTTATAACACGTTCCATCTCTGAAAAAAACCAAAGACTTTCTCTCACTCAGAAGGAAACCAAGCTTAAAGAATTCAGTTTGAATATTTATCAGTTCTCTTGAGGTCTGACTGTGAAGTAATATGATTTTTAAAAACATCAGAATGCACAGATCCACTGCCTCCAGTTGGGTAAATAGATGCACATAGTTCTGGATATCACTACTACAACACAGAACAGTTTCACATCTCTAACTCTAGAACTAACCTCAAAGGAAATGGAAACACATTTCTGTACACATCTGTACTAAAGCCGAGTCCTGAGTCTTTGAGGGCAAATTAGGATCAACCACAGACAATCTGCCCATACAGGGAGATACTATTTTGTTTCCAAAATCAGGTGTGACTCTACAAAGTAATAAGCCTAATTCTTTATAAAAGAGGCCAGACAGCTTTGAAGGCAGTTCCCACCCGCCCCTAAAAATATGTTTTTGGTAAATAAAGAACATTGTTTACCAAAATAAAATTTTGGTATTTTCTAAATAAAAATTTAGAAAGGCAGTATTAGACTTATGCTATAAATTCTGACATTCAAATTAAAGCCCTCCTTCCCAGAAAAGCTCTTCCTCCCCAGATCATGGCTCACACACTTGAGGCCCAGCCAGTTGGCATTGTGCCAAAATCTCTCCCTGAAAACTATTATTATCCACACTCAACAGGTGAGAAACAAAGGGTGAAAGAAGGTAATCATTTCCCAAGCCTGCCCCAGGTGTCAGAGGAGCCTTTTGATTCCAAACTGCCTGCTTCTTGCTTTCCACTCCTTGGCTCCCATGACTACAAGGAGTCATTTTCTCATACAAAAGACAGGACTCCTTTGCAGCACCAAGAGATCAAGGGGATGGAAATGAAGCGATAACATCAACAAGGTGGACCACATTAAGGGCATAGATGATTTATCTCCGTAAGAATGGAAGCTATCTGTAAATGCAAGGTTAATTTTACTACTAATCACATTAGTCCACACAGATCCAAAAGATTATAGACTATACTTTTGGATTTAGTTCTCCAAATAACAATGGCATTTGTCTAATGGGAAAGCAACTTTGTACATCATAAATTCCTGCATACACTTTCATCATATCAAGTGTGAATCTCTGTCAAATTACTGAATGTGAAATGGCTGTTTCAGAAAAACAGTGAAATATTCTAAGAACCACAGGAAAATTCAGAATGAATAATAAAGGAACATGGTGTATGCTTCCTTTAAAAAATGTGCTTAAGCCTGTCACTGTAAGCTTGATTCCTCCTTCTTGGTTAGTCTCTTGCCTCCTCCACCAGCATCACAGATAATGTCGTTTACCTTCTTTGACTCCTACACAAGCCTAATTACAAAAGTCATCTCTGCATTTTCCCTTTATCAACAGAAGAGGTGAGTCTGTATCAAAAATTCTGTACAGAAGATGCTTTCTATTAAAATTAATTACTGATGCATAGACATAAAAAAAACTTCAAGGTGTTCCCCTGGGTTCTGTTTCTATGGCTTGGGGAACCTGTGGTCTCAGCACCTGTAGGAGGCACTGAACCGTCAGGGCCCACATCAGAAACTGCAGGGCTACTCTGAGCACAAAGCACCAGCACTGTGCTCCATACACCTGACACCTCCCCCAGAGCCCCAGCAACCCATCCTTGGGAGAGAAAGTGACCTCCTATGCTGACCATGGTGACAGGGAGAAAAATTCTCCTTCACTTTCTGGATTTTAAAAGTCAGATTTATCTGTTTATAGAAGAATCACATAAATTCTTCTGTGACTTTGACTAGTATGCTAAGAAGGTTCTGCTTACTTTGGCTAGAGAAAGAAGAGAGAAAATCTACACCTGCATGATCTTAAATTTTTAGGTAGTGAAACTCCTTTCTGAGAGCATTAGATAAACTCTGAGTACCAAATACAACAGACTAATGGCAAATCCTCAACCTGTCAAGCTTTCCAGTGGGGGTTACCTGAAAACTCCAAAGGCCTTGTAGGGAGGATTACTATATATAAAGAGGGACAAATCAATAGCTAGTTAAATTTGGATATTATCCCTAAGAAGCAAAATGTGACGAAACACTGTAACACAGCTTAGAAAAATAATTTTATGTTCCACCAGCTTTTACAAACAGCAATACAACTTAAGTTTATGATGTTTACCAGAACTATAATTTAAGCTATAAAGTGACGATAAACATGATACTTAAACACTTTCAAGGCTATTCCTTCTCACAAGTATTAGTTTTTTCCTACAATCCATAAAGAAAAGGCTAAAATTAAGCTGGGATTATCATAACAATAGTGGTTAATCCCACCATCAGAGACTAATCATTTGATCTGAATTCCTGTCTTTTAAAAAAAGTGATAAAAGTAAAAGTCTATCAACAATTAGGCTGAATCACAGGAGACTGCCCATACGTGACATTTTTTCTTCTTTTTTTTTGGTTCTGGGGATCGAACTCAGGTCCTTGCACTTCCGAGGCAGGGGGGGAACCACTGAGCTAAATCCCCGGCCCTACCTTGACATTTTTGACCTACAAAAGTATCAGTTTTTATATGGCTCACTTAATATTAGTCTTAGAATGATTCCCAATAGATCGCAAAGAAATCTAAGACACAAGTTACACAGCTATATGACAGTATTCTTTGAGCTCATTTTCTGTCACCTCATTCGAGAAGAAAATGTCTAATCACAATATAATAATTACCACCATCAGTTTTGTTACTAATAACAGAATCAGCATAGTGGTTTCAGTATGGCTCTGCCATTAATGAGTTGGATCATTTCAATTTCTTTAGAACTCTGCTTCTTCACCAATAATTATGGTAAATAGATGATCACGTATTCTCAATTCAACTTTATCACAGAATTAAATCAAAGATGTCAAGATAGTAGTACTCAAGGTGTTTAATCAGGATAGTAAAACCACAGCATAAATCGTTGCTAATAAGCAGTTTGATCTAGTAGAGCTCTTGCATGGATACAAATCTCCCCTCTTTGATAGCCCTTCCCATTCTCCTTCGTCTCACTTTTACTTTAATAAAGGTTTTAATTACTGACATGCCCTTTAGTAAAGTGCTAGTAAGCACCATATCGCCACAGTTGGTTTCTATTTTATACTGTGTCGGGGTAAATGAAAGAACACTGATTTTGCACATGATAATTTCACAATGCAAGGTTAACTTTTGAGGGCCATTTTTGGGTAGATTTTGGTTTTCTATTTTCCAAACAGGTCACAATATTGATAATGAAGCCTGAAGTTAATGAAAATCCTACACTGACAATTTATATGGTGCAGTTTCAGACTTCTCAGACTAGAATTTTCAGAGGTATAGCGTGTTAATTTTATTCAATATCTAATGTTGTCTTAGTGCCTGGCATTTTGCTAGGAATCAAGGGAAATACAGTGCAAACTATGACACAATACTGCCTTCCAGAAAGCCACAACTGAGCTATCACTAAGCCTAGACCGTTAGAAAAGAATAAAGTCATAAAGTGCTGAAGAATCAGGGAAGAAGGCAGTGAGACAGGAAAAAATAGCAAGAGTAATTAACAGTGATGTGTACCAAATACTGTGTAAGAGGCACTCTTCAAAGAAGACCTTCCTTGAACCTTACAAGAACCTGTTGGGAACTACTATCATCTCCATTTTGCAGGCACAGAAAACAAGATGTAGCGATATCCACCAGTCCATCCAGGAATACCTAGCCCAGTAGTCTTGAGGCGTACTGCAGGATACTGGCCTTGAGCTAGAGCTCAGAGAGGAAGGTCCCTCTAGAGAGGAATGTTCTCGGAAGAGAAAACAGTAGGTCTGAAGGCCAAAAGAAACTCCTCCATCTACTCCACAGATGAGGCCTGACATGTTGATCAGAGCCAGGCTTTGAATAGGTCAGGTGGGTGGGCATCTGAGTATGTTCTTACAAATCTCCACACAAACTAAACATTCCAAGATGGTAGAAGTTTAGGCACTTTTGAAATCTAAAGGCTCCTTGGGCTCAGTTCTCTTCTACAGGCTTTTTGATTACAAGAATTTGGAATTGCTATAGTTCTGAGAGGTATTTTAATTTTCCTACTTCAAATCAAGCTACTGAAAGTAAAATTAATGACAAGACAGCCATTCTCTCTCACACTCTACAAATCCAAGGCTATACACATTTGTCCCCTATACCAAACACTGCATGCTACATTTTCATGATGGCAAAGCTGGTTTACGGCTCTGTGTCTCCAGGCTTCACCTAACTACTCAGCAACAGGAATTAAGGAAAGGGAAGCACACATCATTCAAAACACACTGGATGCTTTCTGAATGCTGTGCTGGCACCGCTTGTAGATGAAACTTGCAAGATACAGAACATCTGAATCTTGTATAATGTGTTTTCCTGCTTCATTTACACACTGTGGAATCACAGCACCACACCTTTTCCAGGAAAAAGGCAAAGCATTTCTGAGGCTATTACCTATTCCAGCACACAGTGTAAAGGTGGTCTTACCTCACAGTTACTGAGATCCAGCGAAACTCCTTTCAAATTATGATTGCAAGCCAAGCCCAACAACAGCGCTCTGTGGGGAAGAAACACACACATTAGTTACATTCCCACACAATGCACACACCTGCACATACACATACACAAAGATGTAATCACACTGAATAAAGCCTGGAAAAGAATGCCTTTTCTTAATCACAGGTCAAGCACCAAGAACACTTTTTCAAATGTCATTTGCATTCCAGCCTCTTGACAAACATTCTTCCCAACAGGCATGGAGTCCATCAGAAAAGCAGAATCCAGCAGGACTGCTATTGCTATGCAAATAAACCAACGGCTCACCTAACTGCATACTGAAATTAAATTATGGTCAGCACAGATAAATTCCCACCTGCATCTGCTTGAGAACAGTTTTGATAATGTTTAGAATATTGTTAGGCAATTGCTATTAGAAAAGCAAAGTACAGCTGGTATTCCCTAAGGAATATGGTAGGGAAGGAGTCAGCTCCACACAGTATCTCAGGATGTGAAATTACGCCTAGATGAGTTAGGAACTATAGGACTGGTAGGCAAGGTGGAGAAACACTGGAGAGAAGAAGCCGTATCTCTTCATCACAATCCTGCCTGTATGGATACCTGCCAGGCAAGGGCAAAGCATGTCTCTGCTCAAAAACGGAATTTTCTCATCTGCAAATTTAAGAGTCTGGAAGTGATCACCTGGATGTCATACCTGTCTAAGAAAATGAATTGAACCCACTTTTACAAGTCAGGCCTATACCACTGAGCAGGCCTGACAAAAAATTCACATATGGACATACATCCATTATATGATGTGGAACAAGCAAAAGGCACTAATTTAGACTTGGTGAGGAGATCCAAGATGAGCAGGAGAAGGTTCCTGCTTTTAGCAATAGACATAAAATTGCAAATAATTGTAACATTAGGCAGGCAGAGATAAGCAGTAAAGAGGGGAACTCGGCCATCCGTTTCTGCCGTGACTAATTGTTCCCATGAAGTGGGCCTGTCTACAGCACACTTCAAAAACAAGCCAGGTCATGGGCTGGGGATTTAGCTCAGTGGTTCTGCCACCTGCCTTGTAGGTGTAAGGATCCAAGTTTGATACCCAGTACCAAAAACAAAAAAACAAAACAAAACAAAAACAAGCCAGGTCAAGGATGAGGTGGGGAGGAAAGCAATTATTGCCTGACTAGGACCCTGCAAATGAGTTTCTCCTTCCTGAAATCCTCAGGCCCCGTCCAAGGAGAGCCAGCTCCAGCAATGGATGGAGTCCAGGCCCACAGCCTCCAGCTGCCAAGGCCTCATGTAGGAGAAGGGTGGAGATGAATACCTTTCTTTTCACTTTGTAAGTCTAGTTCACCGATCCCTAAGACATCAGCGTATGAGAAAGTTTGTGTCACTTACATACGTATGTATCAGTTGCTTAATAAATGTCTTCCCTTTTCCTAAAAAGTAGTTTTTCCCCCTTTCTTTCCTGGGGGCAATACTGAAGTGCTAAAAGTACTTGCGACTAAAAACCAAAAGGCCAGTGCTCGGGTCCTGGATTTGTCACTAAAAGTGGGTTGATTCATCCTAACCCATCACGTTTTGGGGATCTCAAGTTCTCATCAGTAAAATGAGAGAGTTCAGACATTACCCAATAGCTCTCTTTTATTTCTAGGACATGCTGAGTTTTCACGGTGTACTCACATATTTCAGCAATGACTTTTTATGAACTGGAAGGAAAATGCTTCCTGTTTTTCTTACATGTGGATTAAAGCCATGGAACTTAATAGTGTGCTTTCAGATATTTAACTACAGAAGTCCAATGATAAGATAACAACACATGGCACCATACAAACTGTTCTTAATAAAAATAAAACAAAACAGAGTAACTTCAACAAAGCATAGTGGGCACCAGGGCAAATGCTGGAACAAGAAATATCATTTTTTACCAACTCAGCAAATCTGCCTTAATAATTACCCCCTCAATCCTCAAGCACTGTGGCTAAAAGAAATGAGACAAAATGATTTCATTTTCCTTCTGTGAATAGGTGACATGTTGTAATTTCAGAGTACCCCATTTAATAGTTTTAATAAAAATACTCAGTCAAGGCGGGCACTGCACGGCAGAGGGGAGAGGTGGGGGAGAGAAAGGGAGAGAGCACGAAGTGGCAGCATGGGACTCAGGCTGCACTCAGAACTGAAGGGCAGGCAGTGTCCTGGGGATGCTCGGGACGGAACTACGCTGGAGCTTTTGGGAAACACCAAAGAACAGTGGCCCCATGTCCTCTAAAGCCCCTGAAATGCTCTAACATGGACTGAAGACAGCCACAACTGAACTATGAAGTAAGCATCCTATTTCCTTCTAAAGGACCCCCGAAATGAGTGGGAAACTTCTAGAACACATTATACTCAAACTGAAAGTGTTACTCTCCAAAGAAGTCACACTTCTTTAGCTCATCCTCTCACAGCTACTGAGCCATGTCTTCCAGAAGCAAGCATCTCTCCCCGCTCCTTGGAGACAGTGAAGAGCGGCTTGCAGTTAGGAGCACCGAGTCCCATGATGACCCAGCTCTTCTTCTCTCTAGGAAGGCTTCTGACTCAGCTCAGCTTCTTGCTTTCCTCCCTCAACCCTTGTCATGGTGGTAATCCCAAATCAAGGCCTAATGAATATCCTGCAAGCTAATCACAATCTCCATGTCTGCTTTTCTGAAAATCCAAACTGTTACTATACTTTGAGGATTTGACTTAAGTCTGTCTGAGCCTCAATTTCCTTAACTGTAAAATGGGGAGAGTGATACCAGCTTCCTGAAACTGTGGTCAGCATTAAAGGAGACAGTACATGTAGAAACACCAGGGACAGTGTTGAACAGAGGGTGGGACTTCGCAATTTCCTTCGGTTTCCTCTCCCTTACTCCCTCAGAGGTAAACCTGAGCACCTCAGCTGTGGGTAGCTATCTTCTCACCTTTCTACAGCCCTTTTATTTTATTTTATTTTATTTTATTTTATTTTATTTTATTTTATTTTATTTTTTTGTACTGGGGATTGAACTTGGGTGCCTGCGCTTGCAAGGCAGGCCACTGAACTGCTCAGCTAAATCCCAGGCCCACTACAGCCCTTTTAAATGGCCATGTGAACTTAGTTTGTAGACTCTTCAGCCATGAAGACTTTCTCTTTACGTTGAAATTTGTACTGAGTAAAACATAGAGCTAAAGAGACCACTACTTTAACACGATTAAACATTCACTTAAAAAACAAGTCACAATTGAGGCCAAGGATTTAGCTCAGTGGTTCTACCACCTGCTTCGCAAGCACAAGGACCGAGTTCAATGGGTTACAAGGTTTAACAATTACAAAGTACCGTGGAAATGCAATATTTATTAGTGCACTGCTATAGTAAAGCATAGAAAATCCACCACCGCCATGGTATGGAATATTGCATAGAATTAATTACATAACCAATGAACAATTATTCCATATTATACAAAGGTCATCAATACAGAAAAAATTAGAAAACTGTTTTATCTCCAAAACTGTCTTAAATATGCTAATCTCAAATGTGCTAATCCTAGTGGTGAACACACTAGGATGTGCCTGGTTTTGCTGTAAACACACGTCCTCTTATCTAGCACACTGCAAATGCTCAAAACATATCAGCTGAATAAAGGAATACAATTAAATTATAAAGAATCCCTTTAGAATGCTAATTCTGATGTCTATCTTAATATCTGTGCAATCAAATCTGAGCTATTTTAACTATTTGCGGCTGTTCCATTTGTTACTTCCCTAATATAGTAACAACATTTTTTAAAAAGTTTTATAATATCAGACATTTTTCAGAATTTGCCTGGAGCTACTTTTCCTAAATATGTCTATTGTTTTAGTCTTATGGTAGGGAACCAAGAACTACACACTTCTCAAAAAAGAAAATCCCAGAGAGAGAGAAAAGGGAATTTCTTAATTACTTTTGTAGTAAAATGGAAGCACTGCTTCTAACATTTCACACAAATTACCAGGGAGAGTAAATGCTAACTGACACTTTGGCTTGGGAAAGGAGAAATGTGTTCATGCACTAAAGCTGATCTGACAATGAACACATCCACAATTACTTGAATATATAGTACCTCAGGGTACAGTAAACTCGGAATTTGTCTCTCTTACCCTCGTACATGAAATGCCTGAGTGTTTCTGATGATGGCAAACATAATTCTCAAAAATAATAAATTACTTTAAAACTTCAAGTGAGCCGGGCGTAGTGATGCACGCCTGTAATACCAGCACTTGGGAGACTGAGGCAGGAGGATCACTGTGAGTTCAAGACCAGCCTAGGCTACACAGTAAGTTCCAGGTCAGTCTCAACTACAT
>NW_022900922.1:17526749-17530001 GCF_012274545.1 Fukomys damarensis
AAAAAAAAAAAAAAAAAAAAAAAAAAAAAAAAAAAAAAAAAAATATCAAACCAAATAAAACTTCAAGTGAAAAAGTCAAAGACAGCCTATACTTAGTAACTCAGACATTGAAGCACTTAAACATCGATTCTGTTGCGTACACAAGATGTATATACAGAGATCAACAATTATCATTAGTTGAAATATTTATAATAAACATTGATTAAAACCTATAAGAGCATGGATAAAATGAGCTGAATGGATATTAATACAAGGCAATGGTATCTGGGAGCAATCTTTGAATAATATTTTATTAATGAACACATACAAAGTGAATTCATTCATGGGTTTCAGAGTACTCTTTCCACACATGCATGGAACATAACTGTTGTAAAAGATCAGTGACTACTGACAAGGACACAAACCAAAGGGAGAATTATTTTTATACTGACAATGCAATAACATCAATAGTCCACATGTATTTAAAATACATTAACATAGTCTTCTGTCTTAAAGTAAAGAAAAATTCTCTTTTGCTTTTTCTGTCTTTGGATTATGTATCTTTCTCTGTTCCCTTACACACACTCACAGTAAGAAATTGAACTTTAAAAGCTCAGGAGAAAATGAATTAATCACTCACTTTAAGGGCTCAGGAGATAGTTTTGTGCCAGAAAGGTTGATTTGCATCAGGGCTAGAGAACTACTAAAAAACTGCTTGAAAGACGGGGGCACTTCTTTTCCTTTCCTGAAAAGACATAGGAGGCATACAAGTGGTTATTTCCAGCAAACTTGTTTATTGGTTATTCAGACACCACGAAATAACCCAGTCTCCGTAGAAATGTAAAGGTAAAAAGAACCAAATACATGTCTGCACCCTACGTAAGTAAACCCAGTCCAGTCCTACTACATGGATTAAGAATGGTTAAGACACATCACCAACTCCAAAAAACCATTTATTCTGTTCTTTTTAGCTAATGAAGTCCACTGAATATCAATCCTTGGGGAAACTCCATATTAAGTGTTAAAAAACAGAAAGTAAGAAATGTATATTTTTCCATCAATTTAAGAGTTCTCCCACTGCCATCATCAACAGCAACTTTAAATGTAGTAAGCCTGAGATGCAAAAAGACTGAGACCTGGTGTAGAGCTGAGGACTAGCACAGAACTCCTGAATGGCAGGAGGCCTGCTGGACAAGCTGCCTAATTAGCTACTACATCCACACTGCAAATCTAATTATTCCAGACCAGATATTAGAATAAAGAAAAAAATGAAATGGCCATACCCTCCAATTCATCCCCCTGCTGTTACAGTGGCAAGTAATTGCATCAAACCACACAACTCAAGGACAAGTTAAGAGTCAACACTATACAGATCTAAGAGAAAACAGAATTCAAGAGTCCACTTGAACCAGGACTCAAGAACACTTTGCTATGTTCTACCTTACAGAATTGATGGAAAGACTGAATAAGTCATTGTATCTAAAGCACTCAGCCTAATGAGTGATAAGCAAACAATGATGGTGAATCCTATTCTGTGGAAGGACTCAGAATCGCAGGGCAAGGGCATCCTAGCAGCCTAGCTCATACACATAATATTTGATAATATTTTGTTCAGAGGCCTGAGGAAACCTGTCAATATTTGACATGTTAAAAATAAAAACGTAAAGCAAGATAATTTCAGGCTACTTAGAAAAATCTATCAGAATCTCTTTTTTGAGAAAAAAAAATCCAAGTGAGCTGGCAGCATATATGATTTTAAACATTTTAAATAACTCTCCATCTAGAGTGGTACGGTATTAGTTTATACACTTCTGGCCATTTTTTGATAACCAAATACTGTTAAATGGTTGAGTATAGCTTTATTCCTACTACTTTGTGTTAGTCTGGACTGTTCCACGGTTTCCAACTATCGACTCTTTCTGAGGCACAATGAGGCACTGCCACCACAATGACAGCGGGATCTGCTCCATGGAGTCCCTGTAACCAACGGGATGTGAAATGACATGATATGTTCCACTTGCCAAGAAAATCTTCATCAGAGAGCATGTGCATTATCACAGTCCCTTTTTCCTCTGCAACATGGCTGTCGGTGCTCTTAACAGAGGATACGACCTCCAGGGTAAATTGACATGGCCAACCTTGAATGATGTGTGGCAAAATTACTACTGCTAACAACCATGAAGATGGGCAAGTGGGTGTCACAGTTGGTGGTATGGTCGTGATCACTGCGGAACAACCCCACTTACCCTGACAGGTACAGTTATGAAATTATCTGTAAACAAAAGTATGAACAGCCTGGCTAGCAATCCACACTTAAGTGTAAATGTAGTAATTTTAACATAATTACTAGGGGCTTTCCATGACTATACCTAGGTAAGGTATGGGGTATTAAACCGTTTAATCATAACCTTTCATTTGGAAGAAAAAGTAATTTGTTAGCACAGTTCTGCTCTGCAAACTTAACAGCTCTACTGAAGACCAGTCATCACAGAACTCGCACTACTGTGAACTTAAAAGAACTGATTATACAAAGACCTTTACAGGCTGTGCTGTCATCTGATATCTCAGGTCCCCTGTCAATTACAGCTCCACCAAAGCATGGATTTCTAAGCTGCCTTCGAGCATACAAGTTGACCAGACAGCCTCAGTGACTACTCTTAATTAGCCCTTCACGCTCAAAATAAAGTATCTTGGAAGTTTCTCAGCTTCTCCTTCCCTTTACTCCTAGACGCTACACTTTCTGACCTTTCTCCATTGAGGGATATGTCCATGTTTTCACTACTGTACAGATTCACATCATTGCTGAAGTCATGGACCAAAAGTACTTTAAAATATAGATAAATTTGCAATGTATATTTGTGGAATAAAACATGGCACAAAGCTGAATTGTCCAAATAAGTGAGGTTTATATACTTGAATATTTGATGTTTCTAAAGTGTAGTAATAAATATGGAGGAATCTCTAATTCTAAGTAATATTCTCATGTTATTAAAGAACACAAGGACTACAGTACGGTGACTTGTGGTCACAACTGTGAGTGCCGTGTTGATCAGTGCTGATGACTCCACACTTACAGAGCCCATGTACTTTCCACAATTCTGCCATAGTCCCTTCTCCATTCTGACTTTTTGCTATTTGTGAATCTTACAGCTCCTAGCCTATTGCCTTACTTTGTAGAGTTTAAAAGTCAGCAGGGAGGGCTGGGGATTTAGCTCAGCGGTTCGGTGGCCTGCCTCACAAGCGCAAGGACCCAAGTTTGATCCCCGGCACCAA
>NW_022900922.1:17530286-17563976 GCF_012274545.1 Fukomys damarensis
GACAAAAAAAAAAAAAAAAAAAAAAGTCAGCAGGGTAAAATGAGACCCTGATACTGGTCTCTGCTTCCTGCACAAAATTAAAGTGTCGAAGCTTTGGGATCGTTATTCTCTTTGCCCCCACAGTAACTTATACTAACTTCTAATCTCACCACTGAGAAATACCTATAGAAGATTCTAAAAGGGTTTTTACTATATCAAGAGAGGGTGCTTGTCCACATGTGAAAAACAGCACAACATCGTACAGTTCACATAGTCAAACTGAAGATATTAATAAGAATATTTAGCTGAGGCTTAAAAAGCTATAATGAAAACTTGAATTGTCAAGGCCTAATAATTCACAGATGATGGCTTATGGCTGTCTTCCGTGTACGATCTTCACCCTCCATCTCTTCTACGTGCTTTATCACTACAAGTTCCTCTCAGAGACACTCTAAAATGTCAATTACAGCAGGAATAAACCCATACCGGTGGGAGAAGACAGTTCTGGAGAGATTGAGCACAGCTAAGTACTGGAGGCATCCTCGGAGCAGAGCACCGCAGACCTGGAGAAGAAAGAAGGCACTCTCATTTTAAGTGTCTCTAGATTTAGGAAACTAAGTCATTAAAGAAAAAAGCCCTTTCCCATCTAAAGAGCTTTTGAGACCCGGCCCCCAAGCAATATAAAGAAACATTACCATGTCCAGGGAACATTCTGTATTGGATAAATCCAGATGAGCAATGGCATTTGGCTGGGCCAAAAAATTATACATGTGCTTGGAAAAAAAACACAAAAATTAATGTTAGGATCCAGAAACACATACACAAAGCAGAATGCAAGTTACTGTTCTAAAAGGAAGCTGCCCATATTCTCCAAGACCATTCTCTGCTGTTCCCAAGAAAATCTGCAGAATTTTCTTTCATTCCAACACTTTCCCCAAGAGCAAAAATCCAGAGAATTTAAAGTAAAATTCTGTTCGAATTTTTTTTTTTTAATGGCCAAATGGAATCCTGACTGCCAACATCCCTTCCTCATTTTTCCACATGACTTAGTTTTCCTGATTAGCTCCATTTTTATTATATAGTTTTGGAATGGTGCTAATTAATTATAAGTCCTGAGATTAGAATACCACCTGGGTTGCAGTCACCCTATCAAAATGCTAATCAGTTTTGAAAGTGTTTAAGGAAGCACTCATTTGAACTTGAACCACTGAATGGTCCCAGGCTATACTCCCGTCTATCCAACATAATGATTTTTCTAATGATTTTTTTCTAACCTTAGTTACTTCCAAAAATCAATCACAGATGCCCTGCCAGCACTGTTAGTCTCACATACAGATAGGATACATGAGGGGTCGCAATGCCTAATCTTTCCTCTCCCATTTCCACCCCATGCAAGGTGCTCAAAACAATGAAATTAATGACTGTTGTTCTCAAATTGTCCCATGTGATCAGCAGCCAGAGCTCACCAACAAAGTCTGAGCTCTCTGCCACCAGACACTTGCAAACACGAAGGAGCCTATCTGAGTCTCATTTGTTGGCAACCACTCATAAAGTCCAGCAATGTGACTGCACCATTCTTCAGAAAACCCCTCTAATCAGGAACACATGAGAAGAACAAATTATTAACAAGGAAATACTTTAGAATAAACCAGACACAGCCAACAGACTGAATTATGAAAGGCTTTGCTTCAGAGAAATAAATTTTGCTTTCATTTACACAAAGTTACCCTCTCACTCACTGCCTGGTGCTAGTGACTAAGGGACATTTAAATTGGGTGTGATTTTGTTCCCAACCACCAGTAGGGGGAGCCCTGACACTCTGAAGTGGTCACAAGACAGTATTAGGCCAACACCCTTCCAGCAACTTTCCAGGAAGGCTCAAGGACAAGACCGGCACCTGTGCACCTGCTGTGGGATCCCAGAACCTCAGCAGTCCTTGGCTGGGAGCCCTATCTCCTCCAAGCCTCACCACTCTATTGTCCCCAGAGGTCAGCCAGAGCAAGACCAACTGGCCAGGGGAAAAAGGTGTTGAGCTGTTATATGAAGCACCCATAATGCCCTTGTTTTTAGCTGAGTCTTATTTACTCTCATCTCTTCTTTCCTCTTTTCCTCTGTCTTTGCCACCATAATGGTTTGGTGGTTCTGTGTCAGACTCCCCGCTTCATCCAGGAAGGGAGCAGGTTTTATTAATACTCAATGATGATGACAAATGAAATTGGAAAATGCAGTGTAAAAGTCATGGCAAGCCAGGAAGCAAGTATTATTTAAATGATCCCAAATGTGAAGGAAGGAAAGAGGAAAAGAAAAATGAAGCAACCACAAAAAGGTCTTCATTTGTATTCCCTGCCTGCCTTACAGGTAGAAATAAAATTAATTAATTAATTAATTTTTATTTATTTCAGTGTTTTTCATTCCCCAGAGAGCACTAGAATGTAAATTCATTCAGGCCTCTCAGATGATCAGTTGCTGTAGGTCCTGGTGTTAAAAGGTCATTTCTCCTAAATGCTACCACAGTGACCAGAAGAGACCATTTACCACATACAGTAATGAGGTCATGCTTAATCCTCTGTGTCAATGAGATCTGCCAACCATTTCTATTACTAACTCAGGTACATGAAAAATTTTGTTATAATCAAGAGGAACTTTTGGCCTCAAACACTAACGAGTAGCTACAGGGTACTTTTATTCATTCATGGAACAGATCAGGATTGGTTTTATCCCAATAGCCCCTTTTAATTGCAAACTATAAAAAAGCCACCACCGGACTTTCCCAGATACTATTCAGTGATGAAATAGGCAAGTTTATGCTACTGATCTTTTTTAGCAGACAACTGTAACCAGTGTACTAAAATGTTTTAAAATGAAAAACACTCCTGCAGAAAAAGTATTGCCAAGGAACACTTGAATTTCAGCATCATGGTATGAGAAAAAAACCAAGTGTGGTGATGGATTACATTTAATTAAGGAAGGCTCTGGAGTTTTCATTAAAACATTTCATAAACTTGTAACTGCATGGCTTTAAGCACCAGGATAGAGAGGGGCAGGGAAATCAGTCAGAAAGTCATGTGCAGAAATTAGTCCGTGCTTATTCAACGCAGCTTTTTGGAAGCCAAAACCCAGGGAAAGCAACCTTACCGAAAGGTCATCTCCACGAAGGACATTCCCTGAGAGGTCCAGGTGGGTGAGGGTCGAGGCAGTCAGCGGGTTGGCACTGAGGGACTGAGAAAGGCTGTTCACCCCTGCAACATTAGGAAACCCAGCTTCAGTTTCCCTCCAGGAGACAGCGTGAGGCTGAGAGTTTCTAGAAAAGGTGCAGCAGTCCCACAAAATTGTGGGACTGAAGTTACCCATAACACAGACACCAAGTATGACCACTGTGATTGTGTCCTTTATGAAACACCCTCAGAGACCTGGGGCAGCAACAGAAGTGGCTGTGCTCTTTTCTGCAAAGGACACAAACATTTGACTTTGAAGTCACAGAATGACACGGTCAAGATTCTTCCAGGTGATTCTTAACTCTGCAAACAGCATTTAAATGATACATGTACATATTCAGATAATTTTGTCTACATAAGTACCAGGAAGGTGATGGAGGAATACACTGCTCTATTTAAATGTGTTACACTCAAAGCTAAATTTAGATTGAAATGGAGTTTACAAAGTGTGAAAAGGTATCTGTACACAATGTAAGAAGCAATCAAAGGAAACTTTTAATTAGCAATCTACACTCTTTTACCTGTGCAATTTATAAAATAAATACATGGCTCAAGGTAAAGTTCATTGAGCTACACTGACACATCTACCTCCAGAAGCCATATATGAGAGCAGATCACTGTGTGGAAAGAGCAGTGTTCTCATCTATGTGAGTGACAGTCACTATCACAGGCCTGTCTCAGCCTGGGATGGTGGATTTTTATCAGGTCACCTTGTCATGAAGCAGTAAAGGCTCCCTGAGTTATGCCATTGTGAAACAGGAGCCCAGCAGAGTCTGCTCACCCTAGGGACTCAAACACTGTCAATATCCCCGGTGATCTTTTACAGGATAACGGGAAAGGGACACAGCCGAGCTCTTTCTGTTTCCATCAAAAGTCTGTGGTTCCAAATTATCTATTTCTAATCTGGGTAGAATTTCAAATTATTTTATTTCTTGTTTCTTCAGTAGAATTATTTTTGGAAATCCTAGGCTATGTCAACTGCCCTAAAGAGAAAGAGGCAAGAGGATTCTGTCTGGACATGGGCAGCCATCCTGGAGCTGGAGGGCCAGGCATGATCTAGAGGAAGAGCCAGATTCAGTTGTGGCAGCAAGATTTGAAGAAAAGAGCTAGGGCTGCAGACAGAGTGTCAATGGAGTTCTACCCGCTACACACAGGACTGCTGTCTCATCTTCCAGCATCACAGAGAGGTGCTGGGTCCAGCTTGGGCCTGACAAAGGCCAGTGAGTCATTTCTCAAAGGTTACTGGGTACTGGGTACAGAGGAGACAGAGGCTTTGAATGGAAGATGTTTTAGTTAAGTACAACAAAGTACTTCTTGACCATTAACCCAACATTTATAAAATGCTTACAAAGTACAGGGTATTAGGAAATATACTTAAAACCCATTCTATTATATACCCTGGGAAAGTGTAATGATCATCATGAAAAAAAAATTAAACTCCACGATGAAACATCAGTGTTACATAAGGAATATCTTTTCATTTCAAAAATTTTGTTAGGAGCTACTATATATTGCTATACAGGGTCCTCTGAGATCCAGGAATACCACCTTCCAAAAGACCAGTTTCGTGACAGACAGACAGGTGATGCCATGGTTTATATGTGGATGTTCCTCCAAAGCCTAATCACGGGGTGCTAGAGCTAAATGTGACAAGAGGTAGGGCCTAGTCAGAAGAGGCAGGTCAGGGGGAACATTATCTGGCAGGGCATATCTCCCTCCTGACTATTCCTTCTCTATTTCCTGGCTCCCATGAGGTGAGCAGCTTTTCTTCAGCCCTACGGCTCTGCCAAAATGTCCCAGCCTGGAGCTGGCCCACCACAGACTGTAACTGTAAGCCAAAACAAATCTTTCTTCCTTTAAGTTGTGAATGTGATGGATTGTGCTCAGCGATTAGGAAGGTGACTAAGACAGATGACTACAATTGGCCCTGCTATTCTTGGGTTCTATATCTTTAGACTCAACCAACCATGGTTAAAAATACTTTTAAAGTCTCATGTGCACTGAACATGTATGGACTTTATCCTTAGTCATTATTGCTTAAATTATATAGTATAACATCCTTGTAGATTTACACTGTATTAAGTATTGTAAGTAACCTAAAAATGAGTAAAAGTATATAGGATGGTATTATGTAGGCTCTATGCAAATACTATGTCATCTTACATGTGGGATTTGGGAAGCATCTGTGGATTTCAGAACCAGGATGAGAAAAAGGAGTCCTGGAACCAACCTCCTGCACATACTGAGGGACAACTGTGCTCACTATCCAATGAAGAAATTGTCAAGGAGGCAAAAAATAGGAGCTTGCAAAGAAGGGAGTGGAATTTCAGTGACGTGCATTTGATGAAAGAAAGTTTATAGGAAAGGATAACTTCTGGAGATTATCTCCTGTGACTGTTTAAGTGTCCAACTTCCTTTAGTTTGTCCTATTGGGAATATTCATCTGCTTTCATAAATGGAACAACTGAATCTGAAACATATGGAGAATACCAGATTCTCATTAAGGAAATCATTTGTAAAATCATGTCCTTAGTGAGGTATTACAAAACCCAATAAATAAATTCCAAAATTAGAAGGCCAAATTAGTCCTGACAGCAAAATGCTCCTTGACACGTGTGGGCACTTGGCAGGTGGCCAACATCACAGCAGACTCGAGAGAGACTCACATTATCAGCTCAGCCTCATGAGACTGAAAGGGAAAGAAGGTTTCCTCTCCATCTCTGAGCCCGTGTGCCCATGAAGCCTGAGCTAATCAGCCCACTTGGAGCAGGAAATCGCGACAGTATAGGACTGGAAAAAAATCAACACTCTTACAACCCAAGCGTGACACACATTTGCTTGCCATTCTTGATTCTGGCTGTCTAGTGATTTTCACCATTCCTCGTGTTTATTACTGGAGTGTTTACAGCTGGAGAAGGTGGTGGTACCAGATGGCCTTGCCACAACAGAATCTGCCAACCAGCAGGACAGTTGCTAGAAACCCAGAAACACAGACAGCTAATGTCTGAGAGAAAAAAAGGGACATTTGGGACATTGGAGATGTCATAAGGAGTTTTTTTCTAATCTGTCTTAAATCATGAAGCCATGAATGTAAGTGTTTCAGGAACTAAAATATGCTGGTCAAATGGCAGAAACTTAAAACTGCAACTTGATCTGAATTATTTTGAAACTGTAAAACTTTCAGAATCTATATATAAACCTTACAGAAATTAATTTTTTAAAATATACAATCCCAGCTCTGGAGAGGCTGAGGCAGGAAAATGGACACAAGATCAATGCCAGCCTGGGCTACACAGTGAGTTCAGGCCAGCCTGAACTACAGAGTGACTGAAAAACAAACAAAAACACTTCAAGATATTTGTCTTAAAAGGTACAATTACAATCCTCTGGGCCACATGTTATGAAACATTTCGACGTGTATCTGTTCTATGGCGGGACAGAGGCAAACAGGAACGAGGAGCCTCGACTGTGAAGGCACAGGCTGTCATCACTAAGATGTAGAGCAACCTGATTTTCCACCTTGGGAGGGACAGGGCAGCAGTGAGAGGTGGCAAAAGGGACCTGGGAACAAAAGCTTATCCCAGGGAAGGACAAATGATTGCTGCATCCTTCGGTCTGTTTTATAGCAATGAACAGATACATTAAAATAATGAAATGTAACAAAATTTTTGAAAGACCTATCTTTTAAAGAGTTATGCTCACACTATGAAGCACGTGATGAAAGACAAATACTTTTAATATGCAGAGAAGTCATATACATTAAGAAAAAAGATAACAATATAAACAGACACCTAACAAAGAAAGTGTACTGGCAATTTCCCAAAAGAAATGCAAACGATTAAAGATAAGTGGGGAAAAATGACTTATGCCATGACTGGAGAAACTGAAATTAAAACATAGAAATAATTTGACATGCTTGAGAAAGAATTAAAACAGAAAATAATCAAAATGAAAAGGGAGAGATGGTAATAGTGTGATAAAGTTTATGGAGGTCATAAAGAAATAAACATGAAAACAAGCCTTTAAAATTCACCTACTCTTTAGCCAGTACTTCTATTTAAAGAAACTTATCCTAAAAAAAGAAATTCAGGAAATGACAAAATTTAGTGACCAAATTCATGTTAGTGTTGCTGGCACTGCCAAGAGCTAACAGTTATGTAATTGTATAGTAACAGATTATTTAAATAAATTATAGGCTATATTCCATACCCTGAAATACCATGTGACCAATGAAAGTGGCGATGCGTTTACTGAGATAAATGATCACGATTCACTTTGTGGAGAAAAAAATCTATGAAACGGTAAGCACAATATATTCCCATACGTGCATGTGTGTATATATGTATGTGTATACGCGTATGGATGTATGCACATCGTGTGTACACAAAGACACTATGGACAGAAAATGGCACAGTAAGTTGTCATTAGTTGTGCCCAGTGACACTCTCATGATGCTGGCATTAAGGGAAATTTTCATTTTCTTATTTACACTTCTCAATATCTTCTAAATCTTTACCATTTGCCATGCACTGATAATGTTCAGCATCAAAGTTTGGATAAAGCTGACTTTGAGGTATAACAGGGATTGTGCAGAGAAAGGGTCTGGAAATAGGTCCTGGCATCAGTTCAGAAAACACTAACTCTTCGGAAAAAAATCTTTCCCCGTGGTAGTTTGCTTTCATGCCTTAATCTTAACCATGTGTGCATGAATATGTGCACAGAAATTCATGAGACTTGCGGAACTAATGCCAATTTCAAATCACTGTGGTGTAACTGCACATTCAGAGCCATGTGCAACTGGATGGATATAAAACCAAGGGCCTGCTGTGCTTCATTCATTTACCGAGGCACATTCAGTGACAGCCAGGGATGTGTCAGGGGCCAGGACACAGAAATGAGCGAGGCAAAGCCAAACCGCCCAGTGCCATCCAAGTGCAAGGGGAAAGATACTGGAGTACAGGGACTGACGCTGGAGAGCAGAGACAGGAAGGAGCACCAGGGTGAGCTGTCAGGGAGGCCAGTCTGGAAAGGCTTCAAAGAGTGAAACAGCAAGGGGGAGAGTACAGGTGAGCAGCAATTCACAAGATCTGCACACAGGGACATGAGTTTGTCCCAGGCTCAAATGAACATATTTGAAAATATGAGAGCAGAAGATGAGGATGATCAAGGTGATGGTTGCAATGGTATTTATTAAGACCTCTATGTCATAAATCACACTAAGTCTACATTAACTCATTTCATCCTACCCTCCATGGTAAAGTAGATACTCTTACTTCTATCTTACAAATGTGGCAGCTGGGGAACCAAAGAGATGATGAGAGCAAAGTGTGACAGGACAAGGACACATACAGTGGGGTCTTTTTAGGAAGTAGTGTTGTTTTATTCAAGAAACCTTCTTAGAATCCCCATAATGGTTTGGAAGCTGTGCCAGGAGCTGAAGGTACAGAGACGAGAGAAGCACAGGCCAGAGGAAAGCTTCACTCTTATAGAAAAAACAACATGTCCACAATAATGCCGTATGTGTGATCAAGAAATAATACCAAAGGAAGTTAACTGATTCTGGTGCAGCCTCAGGAAGAGGGGACACACTGCAGCAGAGACCGTCAAAGATAAGCTTTTATAAAATAAACAAGAGCTCTCCAAGAATATCTGGCGATGAAAGAAAAACTTTTCAAGCATCCAAGGCAAAGGGTGAAGATGTACTAGGATAGAATAGATGCAGGATAATTTCTGATACTGTTAGGGAGTTGCAAGTGGGTGAAATAAGAATACAATTGGCAAGATCTGGTGAGCAACTGGATAAATGAGAGGAATGGGGAGTGAGATCAGGGCCTGAGGAGGAAAATGAGGCAATTTCCAGACACAGAAAAGAGAAGTAAAGGAGGCTATTGCAGGATCTCAGCAGTGAGGCTGAATCATTTTCTGTGTTTCCTGTGAAGCAGAGAATCCACTTGACAGTTGGATGTGGGGGTCAACTTGTTTATTCCAGAATAAATCAATAAAACATAACCAGGTGCCTTTCGAAACACGAGGAAGGAGGCTAGAGATGGTCAGGGGTGTGTTCACTGACTCACAGCTTAAAAAATTGCACATGATTTTCAAAATTACCCATTTTAAAAACACTTTAAACCATCAAATCTGAACTCTAGGTTCCTATCTTAAAGCTGCCAGTAGATATATTTTTTAATGCAGATAAATAACAGAATGATTCTAACTACAGCAATATTAGAGCTACATTGTTAAGTAAGATATACTATACCTTTAGGTGATAATGAGGTTTTAGATAAATTTAAATGCTTTAATCCCTTTGGGAGTTTGGCAAACTGCATACTTAAAGAGGACACACCTGAGAAAGGAAAAAAAGATTATCAGAATTTTCAAGTATTCAGAATTGTGTTTTGACAATGCATAAAAATTAAATTTGATTCAATTAAACTGACCACCTTTTCCTGCCTGAAGTCAGAGTTTATTTTCTAATCATTTACTATCACGACTCCTTTTCTTCCCGTCCCAACTACTGGGTAGAAGAGGAAGATTATTTAATTAGGCAAAACAGTATCCAAATCTTTATCATTACAGACAGTTTTCTTTGGGCCAAGTGCCACCCTCTTCTCACAATCCTATTTAAAATGCAAATCCTCTTGGGAAGAGTCATATAATTGTTCCACCCTTTTCTTTTTAACCTCTGTCTAATGAGTTGCTCTCTCTCTTGGCTGAGCAGATGCACGCTCTTTAATTATTGTCAGGAAGAATGGAATATTATTAACTATTCAGATAACAGCTTCACTTTTAGCAGATGGATTCCCATACTTAATTGGCTTAGGGTTAACAACCTCAGAGCAGCAGAGCATGTTTACATTTCTTATAGGTGTTTTTTCTAACTTGCAATAATTCACCAAGCATCTTATTATTCAAAACTAGGTATGCTTTAAATTTAATGGCCAGAGTAGAAGCTGGCAACACCAGTCCACTCATTCATGGACTGAAATGAAAGAAGATGGTTAGGAGGTAAGTAGTGGATAAACAGGTGTCCACCCCGTACGGCCTTCCAAACAGGTCTGCTTGCAGATAGGCTTCAGTGTCCAAGTGCATGTTCTGGGGGAGGCTATTTGCAGAGGACTAAGTCTGCATTCGCCTTGACTCGACTCTTCCATTCTAGGCAGCAATAAGACACTACCCTGCTGGTTACTGACCTTTTAGGTAACCCCAGAGTCTCTATAGATCTTACAAAAATTTACAAGAAATAAGTACTACAGAAATAATGTAAAGGTTCTACACCTTAACTAATAAGCCTTGAGATGAGTTGAGTTTCTCCCCAAGGAAGGTGGGTATTCTGGGAATCCCTGACTCTCCACAATGTTTCGGGGTCAAGAAAAAAAATCGCTTGATTAAACACTGTTGAACAGAACACATCTCTAGATCTGAATACGCTAATCTACAAGGTAAATCTATGCAATCTATTCTCTGCAGAGTTAATGAGCAGAAGGCAGGAAAGACAAAATAATTGTTAAAATGTGCTTAAGAAAAAGGGGAAAAAAAGAAGGGGGAAAGGAACAAAAAAAAAGGGGGGCGAAATACCAACAAGTAGAAAAAACAGATTTGTCATTCACCTGACCAATAATTACATTAAATATAAATGTACTAAACACCAAATTATAAGTCAATGATGGTATATCTGAATAAAAATAGCACTGTTTTTAAGAAGTACAACTAGTACACCTAGAAACACAGATATTCAGAAGTGAACAAAAAATAAAGGGAAAAGATATATGCTATGACCATTAACCAAAAGATATGTGGGATTGCTATAAGTTACATTTTGCAAGTATTTAACTGAGATAAATGGGACAGTTCCTCAATGAGGATACAATCATCCTAAATCTGTATATTCTAACACAGTACAAAAATATAAAAATAAATCTGACAAAACATAAAGAAAATAAATGGCCTACACACACAAAGAACCCAATAACTACAGAATACATTTCTTCAGAGCACTCACTGAAAATTACCAGATGTGACCACTCACTAAGCCATAAAGGCTTAGTACATAACAGAATACTGATTAATACTGTGAAAATCATACCAAAAAAATCTCTAACTGCCCTACTGTATGTTCCTGAATTGTTATCACTAGAATGGAATTAAGAAATAAATAATAGCCAAAGGGCAACTGGAAAATCTCTAAATAACTATAAATTGAACAACTCATTTCTACATAGCAAATGAATCCCAGAAAAAAAAAAAATCACAAAAGAAATGTGAAAACTATTTTGAGTGAATTAAAAACTATGACGTTAACATTTGTGAGTTAAAACTAAAGGCAGACTCAGGAGGAAATCAATAGCTCTAAATGTATATATTGGTAAGCAAGAAAACTTGGCAAATAATTATCTAATCATCCCTATCTCAAGATTTTGAAAAACAGCAAATTAACTCAACCCTACCTCCATAAATGAAAAGAAAGATTGCCACAATAATAAAGAAAAGGGAAGCACTCAAGTAAAAAACAACAATAAAAATGAGCAACCCCTGCCTTGACCCTTCTTCCTCTCCTTACCTATAAAAGCTTTGTTTCAATTTTTTTTTTAAACAAAGGGTAAGGAGAATGGGGGAAAAATCAGCAGCAAGATATATGACATACAGTTACAGATTGCCTATGATGAATGTGATCATTATGTATACTGAAAGTGTACCAATAACTGTTTTGCTTCAAACAAAAAACAAAGGAAATTATTTTTTTTTTTAGTGCCTGATGCGGAATAGGCACTCACAACCACTTTCTATTCTTTGCATCCACTTTTCACTATTTGTTTCTGTTTTCTGCTTATTTGCATCTCTCCTCCCAACACTCCAGTAAAAACATTATTAATGTATACATTTAGGGGGGTTGAGTTACACCTACAATTGACTGCTTTTATTTCACTAACACTCCTTTCTTCGAAGGTGCTGTGTGACAGATTTGGGTTTTGGAACTAAACTATAACTGAAAGTAATATTGTTTGGAAAAAATAAGCAAATTCAACAAAGCTAGTTCTCCAAAGAGACCAATAAATTGAATAAACCTACAAAGACCAATAAAAAATAACTGCGTGTCTATGTGTGAGAGAGATCAGATTATCAAAATCAGTTACTAAAAAACACCGTCAGAGATTCAAAAGGCATAACTAAAGTTCACAGCAGATGTTACTAAAGGTGCAAAAGAATCTGTAAATTAAAAAATAGCATTTTAGAGGAAATGGACAAATTCTTTATGAAAAATACAACAAACCAAATTAGTAAAAAATAATTTCTACCATCTTCTAACCACGCAAGAGTAAAAATCTGTCATTTTTTTTTCCCCCAGTGCTGGGGATGGAACCCAAGGGCATCACTCATGCTAAGCAAGACCTCTATCATTAAGCAACATCTCTGTTCCCAAGAAATCAAATCTCCAAAAACCTTGCTGCAAAGAAACCATCCCAAGAAAGCCAAATACATAAGAGTATGCACTATATAATTTAATATCTATGAAGATCAGGAGTAGGCAAATCTCAGCTTCACTATAGAAGTCAGTAAGGTACCTTCTCCAGGTGCTACAGGGATAGGGTTGGGGTCGCTGGAGCAAATCTCATGGGGAACCTGGGGAGGACTGTTCATGCTCTACCGCTTCTCCCTCCTGTGCGTGTGCTTGTGTGTCAGTAGGGATTGAACCCAGGGCCTTCACTCTGAGCTACTCCCCTAGTTCTCTTTTTTGAGACAGGGTCTAAGTCACACCTGGACTAGGCTGGAACTTGCAGTCCTCCTGCCTCAGTCTCCTGGAGTGCTGGGATTACAGGTATGCACTACTGTGCCTGGCTTATATTCTATTCGATCTTGGTAGTTCTTGCACAGCAGTGTTCACACTCCAAATTCATGAAGACAAACTGAGTGCTCAAGTTTGGATGCTGAATATCCTTGAAGGCCCAGGTGCAAAGTTGCTTCTAGGTGGACTCTTCAGAGGAGGTGGGTCCTCTAGGACCGAGGGCCTTTTGGGAGGTCCTTAGGTCTCAGGGGAGCGCTTTCCAAGGGGATTGTGGGAGCCTGGTCTCTTCCTCTTTATTGTTGCTCCCTGGTGTGTGACCTATGTGGTTTTGCTTCTAACAAGATGGCTGGCTCAGAGCAGACCCACAGCAAAGGGCTGATTGCTCAATGGCTGGAACCTTCCTGAGTCTGAGCCAACACAGCCCCATCCTCTTTCCAGTGAGTGATCGCAGCTGTTCCATTATAGTGACAAAAGTTGCCTAACACATTTGGAATTGAGCAGCTTTTCTGGGTGTTCATTATACTTCACTGAGAAAAATTATTTCAAAAATTCAGACTGGAAGAATGAAAAGTACCAGAATCCTACTTTTAAATTTTGATAGGAATTATCACCATTTCTTTTTCTGCTCTATCACTGAGCTACACCTGTAAGACCTCTTTTTAAAAAATTATTATCATTAGGGGGCTGGGAATTTAGCTCAGTACTTCCGCCGCCTGCTTCACAAGCACAGAGTCCTGAGTTCAATCCTCGGCACCAAAAAAACCCCCCCAAAACCCAAAAATTCGTATTATTATTATTACCACTACTAGTAGTAGTAGTAGTAATTCTTATTCCAGGGATCAAACCCAAGGACATTCTACCAGGGAGTTATGCCCAGAACTTTTTGGGACAGAGTCTCACTAAGTCTCCTAGGCCTAGGCTTCCCGCTTGTGATCCTCTTGGCTCTCATATTATTTTAGATGAACAGTACTGACCTCTAGTTATGCCTCTCAGGCCTACATAGCAAGGGTATTTTTTTTCCCATTTCTTTTACCTACCAAAGTATATGCTCTAACAACATTAACAAAAACAATACTCTTAAAGCCATATTCCATATCTTGAAATCATTCTAGGAATATTATCTACTAGACAAAAATTTTATCTGCTAACACCTGCCACTAAACTTTTAATTTATTGCACTGCGGATAATTTATTTTGCTTTGTTCTTTGAAAAAAAAATGACAATTTAAAAGTTTAAATATTTTGTGTCAGATACACCTATAACATAACAAGACTCTGTAAATGTCTGTATTTAAATGAAAGACCAGAATAAAACACCATTTACATTGTTGGAGATGCCCACACACCTGCTCACTCCTTAATCAGAGAAGATAATAGGAACAAACAATCCAGTAATATTTTCTCCAGAAGTATATCACACCAAAAGTAATACAAATAATAATTCTGAATAAAGGTGAGTCAAAGTCATGTTTGAATAGGTTTTTTTTGTAAGCAGATATAAAGGTAAATTGGATTAAATGTGAAGAAATAAAAGCACAAATAAAGATGATCTGGTTAATATATTTTAATCAAATAACAGTAAGCTTTTAGCAACATACAATTGCTACTTAGGAGCATCTAATTAAAACAATGGTTTTATATCCTATAGGAAGTTTTAATAAGTGATTTTTCTCGATGCTTTGAAAAGAAATCCAGAATATATTATAAGCTTCCCTGATAATAAGATTAAGTACTGACAGTTCCTTCATTATTAAAAAAAAAATGCAAGAAACTGTTTCTTGATGAAATGTTTTAATCTTGGCATCAATAATTCATAAATATATCACATTTCTTCTTTAAAGAAATACCCTTGCTAACCCTAATCCTTGTGGCTGGGCATGGTGGTGCACGCCTGTAATCCAAGCACTCGGGAGGCTGAGGCAGGAGGATGTCTCAACTAAACAGTGAGACCTTGTCTCAAAAAAAAAAAAAAAAAAGATACCCTTGCTATCTAGGCCTAGGCCTGAGAGGCATAACTAGAGGTCAGTACTACTTACCTAAAATAGTATGAGAGCCAAGAGGATCACAAGCTGGAAGCCTAGGCCTGGGAGACTTAGTGAGACTCTGTCCCAAAAAGTTCTGGGCATAACTCCCTGGTAGAATGTCCTTGGGTTTGATCCCTGAATTAACAATTACTACTACTACTACTGCTAATAATAATAATAATAATAATAATTTGGGTTTTTTTTTTTGTGTGTGTGTGTGTGTGTGTGCCGGGGATTGAACTCAGGACTCTGTGCTTGTGAAGCAGGCGGCGGAACTACTGAGCTAAATCCCCAGCCCCCTAATAATAATTTTTTAAGAAGAGGTCTTACAGGTGTAGTTCAGTGGTAGAGCACAAGCTTTGCATATGCAAGGTCCTGGGTTCAATCCCTAGCACCAAGAAGAAAAGTAATAAGAGAGAACTAAATTAATCTGTGAAATATACTCCTTATCCTTAAAACACACCCTAGAGTAAAAGTAACAATCATAGTCATGTCAGAGTAAAACCCTGAGAACTAATCATGGTATGTCAATCTGAATGGAGGAAAACTACCTGACAGATTAGAGAAGTGCTGTTCTGCGTGTGTGAGTGACTGACATTTAGGCCAGCAAATCAATGGGGAAGATCCACACGAGCGTGGGTGGCATTCACCAGTGGGCTGTGGCCTGGATGGAATGAAGGGGGGAGGAAAAAAGAAGTGCCTCCAGTGTGGAGGAGCTCCGGTATTTCCTACCACCTTCGGAGCTCAATCTGCAGTTTCATCAGCTTCCTAACACAGGCAACTCCACAGTAAGCATCCAGGCCTTCGACCTTCGACTGTGGCAGCTCCACCTTTTTCTGCAGCTTCCATCTTCCCGGGCTGAACAGACACTTAATGTATCCTCTGGCTCTCCAGCACAAAGATAGCCACTGTGGATTTGTAAGCCTACCTACTACATCCCTTGCACAATTATACATATATTTTCCATTGATTCTGTTCCTCCAGAGAACCCTACTACAAAACCTCTAAAATAAGTTATTGTACAAGTAATTAAAATTTAATAAATCTTTAAAATTTAAAGTGGCATATTTTTATTTTTACATTACAAAAATTTTTGCTTCTAGGAATGCTTCATATATTTCATATAAATAATTTTCCATATATTCTATTTAGGGATGCAGTACACTACAGAGAGTCAGAAACAATTTTATTTTGAATCAGTTTTATCTAAACTAAAATTAAGCTGCGAGGTCTGGGGGAACTGCCTGCATTTCTGTAAGTCTCAATCCATTAATTAGAAAAAACAGAACCACAGTCGCTTGCTGGGCTAATGCACAGAAAGTTTTAGCACAGCATCTGACACACAGTAAATCCTCCATAAGCGCTGGCTATCATAATAAAAATGATCAGGCACCATACAAACACTGCAAGATATAATCAACGCGCTTCCCAGGAAGGACACATTGGCTCAGTCTTTCTAGAACCTGCAATGTAGCACATTGAATTGGACAGCAGACTTTCTAAGGTAACTTGGGGCTGCAATATGGAGGTGGTCATGATATATTTGGAAGAGTCCGCCCTTGGGAAGATGTCTTCACACAGAAAATTATAAACTGAAGAACTCAAAACTCATAGATGTCAACAATCAAAGCAGAGAATCAAGATGGTTTTTAAATACAGACATTGAGAAGAGAGAAACATGATGTATTTATCCTCTGGAAGAGAAAGTTAGGAGAGCGGCCACTTGATCTCTAAAAATGTAACGGGTTATGCACGGGACTACTTTGGGAGCCTTCAGAAATGGTAATCTTCAAACATAAATAGTGCCTGGCAGTCAAAAATCTCAAGAAAAACATTTATTTTTTTACCTTCCCTGTACTTCCTGAAGGATTCACTTCATAATGCTACATAAGCAAGTGATCACCAAGAAAACCTATCCTTACACAGAAATGACACAGGAGGCTTTTAAGCATCTGGTCAAAAAATAAAGCATAGGCTTCGGGCTATAAATTTAAATTTACTGTTACAAGCTTTCCCTTGAAATAGTAAAAGATGGATTACCTTTCTTATGAATTTTTTTAGTATGTGTCAAATTTAGAAGAAAAAGATGGGCTAATTTTTATTTGTTCCTTCAAAATGAAGCTATTACATAGTTCCTTCTGGTTCAAAGCATTTCTGCCTAATAAAAAGTAATTATCAAATATTTAAATGATAATTTGCTATCTCATGTTACTATCTTAAAAATAAAGAATATTAAATTTGACATCACAAATGTAACCCCATTAATCATTTATGTGCATAAAAACCAACACTTGGAAATTCTGGAGTCATTATGATTTATACAGTAGAAAAAAAAAGACTGAAAGGTAGGTCTTTGTTAATTTAGAGCATCACTATTAATAATTTAACAAAATTCTGCCTGTGGGGTCTGGCAACATGATACGGGGGAAACATCCTCTTTTGTGTCTGTTAAAAAAGCACACAATTGGAATATCCTAGATGTCCAAACACAGGTGAATTAAAATTTTAGATTTGTACCAGCTCCCAATTTCTTTGGTAAGCTCAAAAACACATAGAAAAGTGAATGAATAGAATACAAAAACCTATTTTCATTTTTAAAATAAAAGTGAAAGAGTGAAGAATTAGGAATATAAAAATAAACAGATATTACATCAAAACACTTAACTTTTGAATGTTCTAAAATCCCAATTTATGTCATTTTAAAAATGCTTTACTCTGTGTAACCATAAAAATATTAATTAAATGTGATTACAGTAATAAATCCAACACAGTAGTTCCCAATTCATGTCCGTCTCACAGAAACCCAGTATCTTAAAACATTAATGGTTTTATGAGAAAATGAAAAAATGGAAATAAAGTGTTTGTAAATGGGGAGGATATGAGGGGGTGAAGGGAAGGCAGGGACAAGGGGAAAAAATGAGAACCAAGATCTGTCATGTAAAGGTACAAGATCCCAATAATGAATGTAACTGTACTGTATACCAAAAATGTACCAATAAACTCAATGAGAGAAAAAAAAAACATTAATGGTTTAAGAAAATACAGTGACATACTATGGAATAAGCCAGTGTTTTTTTAAAATACCATGTATAAAATGACTTCATTCGTTTTCCAAAGAAAATCTAGATAACCAAGTAAGAATATTGCCATACACAGCACTGGAGACTGACTGACTGGTCAGGAAATCCTAGAAGGCAATGTGAACAAGTGATATTGGGTACTACTCTGCAAGCTTTGTCCAAAATAGTTAGACTATCATGTTTCCTCATCTGAAGACAGGAATGAAAGTATTTGTCTTGTTTATCTTTGCTGTGCTATTTTTATGAGTGAAATAAAATAGTAAAAGCTAACATTTCCTGAGTGCATGGCATGTGATAGGCTATTCTTACCCTTTTGTGTATATGACCTCATTTAATTCTTAGAACATCTTTGGTCAGTGTTTTCCATTATTACCTACCTTAAAGACAAGGATGAAGCGACTCAGAGAAGTTAACTAACTTTACCAAGACAACTTAGCTAAAATGGAGCCCAGAATGAAAACCGTGGTCTTTTGACTCCTCAGAACAGTGATATTATACACTGAGAGGCATGAAAGGCAAAAAGCATCAAAAACATAAGCAGCGATCCCAGAATCTATTTTCCTGTCTTATTTAGGAGACAAAATCAAGAGTCACCATAGATGGTCTGGGGAAAGGCAGTAGGGTACTTCAGAACCACATTTGCAAGAGAAATACACTGACATAGGGTTTTTCTGTCAGGTTTCTTATGAAGACAAACTATGCAACACTCACAACTTAAAGGAGGAAATGACTGGCTCATGATTTCAGAGGTTTCAGTCCATGGCTCCAAAGCAGAAACATCATGGCAGAAGGATGTGTAGAACAAAGCTGCTGGCTTCATGGCGGTCAGGAAGCAGAGCATGGGGGAAGATCTCCAGAAAGAAACTACCCTCCAAAGGCACAATCCAGGGACCCACCACCTCCAACAAGGCTCCACCTCCTACCAGTACATTCAGCTATGAACATGATTTATCCACTGATAAGTATAGTACTCCAAGTTCCAGGCATCCCTCCGGGAATCTCAACCCATTTGTGCTAAACATTGCAATTTTTAAATTTTTTGCATGAAATTAATACACTGCATGGTACTTAGAAAAATTGTAGGCACAAGAATTTGAAAAGAAAAACATTTTTATTATGTTCCATTATTATGGCCATTCCAAAAATGGAACATTAAGCATAAAAGGATTAATCTAGTCAACACTTAAGATAAACTGGCACAATTCTAAATCATCATTAAACAAGATAATGCAATTTGGAATAAAATGAGGGGAGGAAGTAAGACTCTCCTGACAAGGCTCAGGTCATGTCAACTAGCACACCTGGAGGATCAACTAGTAAAGAATAGAACATGGAGTCTATAATGTTAAATGAGAAGGAAAGTATAAGGAATGCGCAGAGACAGGAGGAGAGGGGAGCACCAAGTTCTCAGGAAATGCTTAACTTCAATCCAAGAATCAACATCAGATCCAAAGAGTCAGTCTCATGAAGATGACCAAGAATACCCTGGCTCAGGCACCTAATCAGCCCAGAGGGTTCACCACAGAATGAATTAATCAAGTTCAGTGAATAACACCAGGGGTTTTCAAGCCTTTTCTACCATGACAAACATAAACAAATAGATTTGACAACAAGATGCAAGAAAACTCATACAAAAAGAGTATATATGCATAGTGGAAAACTAAAACTAAAGTTTCTCTAAATAATACACTCTGGCATTTCTTCTTTCATTTTTTTTTTAAATGTTTGGCATGAACTATTAAATGTGTTTCATGGTTTCCTAATGAGTCTTACCCCACAGCCTGAAAAAAAACAAAGGTTAGAAGACCAAGAGTGAGCTGGTAAATAGGCCGTCTTGCAGCCAGCCTAAGACCAGCTTCTGCATGAATGTATGTACATGTGCGCATGTGTGTGTGTGCCTGTATCTCCAGTAATTGCACTGCATTTGCTTCACTGTGTCTGCACGCTGCACCTCCATCTGCTAAGTCACACTCTGATCTTCATCACTAAGAGGAACTGTGGACCTGTCCTTTAGAAACAAATACGTCAAGGAGGTCAAGCTGTAAAGAACAGGGATTTGCTGTATCAACATTCTTATCACAAAGCCAGGAGCTAAACTTTCTCTCTGTGAGTTTCCAAATGAGTCCCTGAGAGGAAATTCAGGTGCAAAAGCAAATTCTACTCAGTGTGTAAATTCCTCAGAACTCTGGGCTGCTCCCTCCTGAGCTCCCATGTGCCCTGAATTTCTCTGAGTTTCCGTATGAATAATCTTCACTGGCCTGATGTCTCTTGCTCACCACACAGATGAATCACAGGCTCCTTCCCCATTCTTTTTGCTTCAAAGATTAATACCAGCATGGAAAAATCTCAGAGATAAAAATTACTAAGTATTTTTCTTCTTTGGGTTGAAATTTCAGTAAATATTTCAGAAATGAGTAAAGTTCTTTTGGAATCCCCACCCAAAGCTACCCACCACCTTCAGATAATGAGCCTGAATAAAAGGAAGCACTAAAGGATCTGTGTGGCAGAGGCTCATCCGGAATCTGGCAAACACCACCAAATGAGCCTAGAAGGGGCTGAGATGAGGAGGCCTTAGTGTGCGGAGACACACTGGGGAGCATCAGGACTTGGGACACACTGGAGCGTTGGTCTGTACAGCGTCAAGGCTGAGGAAAGCCAGCTTGCAGAGATTCATGACTACAACATCATCAGTGCCACAGGCAGATGGCAAGGCACACAAAATCAAGTCTAGGAGGCAAGAAAGTGGAGGGAGAAAGCATAGGAGCAACATTTGTGAACACATTCTCAGTCAATTCAAAAGAAATCCCATACACTTCACCGTGATCTTCATCTGCAACTTAGAAAACAACACAAGAGAATAAGAAAAATATTTACTGATTACAGACAGGGTCTTATACTAGATGCTGCACATCTCAGGAAGATCGCGGGTGGCGGGCTGAGGGGAGGAGGAAAACAGGAGGTATAGGAACAGGAAGAAGTGCCCAGTCAGGGACAACATGAGTACAGTAACAAGCTCAAACCAAAGGGTCGCAAGGTGCCATCGGGAGGGCCTCATGCAATAAAGCATAGCTGAGGTGCCAAGCTGCCCAGCAGGGCAGCACCTCACAGAACAAAGGTACAGAGGACAGTCGAGGAAGGGTCTTGGCCACATCCTTTGCCCACACAGCCACCAGAGAGCAGATAACTTGGGTCTCTCTTCTTCAACTTAATGTTTCTGAGGTCCATGCTTGTCACAGCAAGTGTCAGACTTTCCTTCTTTTACTGCTGAGCAGGAGGAGTTCATGGTGCAGACAAGCTACATGTTCCTCATCTCCTCACTGGCGAGGGGCATGGGGACTGTGTCTACTCAGGCCTCTACATGTCTATTGTTTTGTGTGCAGTACAACTCATTTCTCTTGGGTGACACCTAGGAGTGGAACTGCTGTGGCTTTGGGTAAATTTATGTTTAACATTTTAAGAAATGGCCTGATCAGTGTGCAAGGTAAGTTCCCACTTCTTCACATCCTCTGAATTGTTTATTCTCAGCAAAGCCTATTTCTGGCTGCCAATGGCACCTCACTGTGGTTCTAATTTGCATTTCTCTGATGACTAAGGAGTCATCCCTTCCTCGTCTTTGTGGTGGGGGGTACTGGGGATTAAACTCAGGACCTACCACTTGCAAGGCAGGCAGTGGCACCACTGAGCTAAATCGCCGGCCCCCGTTCCTCATCTGGACTTCACTCACTTCCAGATTCACCAGCAACAACTACCTCCCCTCTAGTAACTTTGCCCTCACAGTTTATAAACTAGTCGATTCCCTTCCAACTTCATAAAAAAGCCGAAACAGCTCCCCTGATGCTGCAGTAATATGGATCTCTGCTTTGTCCCACTAGCCTCTCCATGGCATCTGGCTGACAGAAAGAACAGCCATTTCTCCTAAAGGAATTATTATATCCAGAGAAGTTCCTATCCTGATATTATGCACCCATTATTTTAACAGCACCCTTCTCTCTGAGGAAGCTTTTCATATGATTTGCTGGTCTGATTCCATCCTCAGAGTCCCACTGTAGATGGCCAGAAGTCACCCCTGAGGTTTTGGCTTGAATGCTACATGGGTATCTTTTCAAAACAGAACAGTGTACAGTATCAATAACAAAAAGCCAAATCATCTATATCAGTATCCTCTGCTTAACTGAATAATTAATCTTCATCAAATATACAACACTGAAAGATGAAAGGCCCTTATTCAACAAAGCTGTGAAACACTCACAGCGGAAAATGAAAACAAAACATTCCCTCCAGAGATATAGATTCTAACTTTAACCCCATCCGTCAATGTTCTACTACTGAGAATTCAGTCTCAAGTTCCCCTTCCGAAATCCAACAACTCTTCCTTCTATGGATGCATAGTGTGACTATCCTCTTTGCTTTTTGTATCATTTCCCCAAAAGTTAATCAGATAATAAAAATTTTAAGCATTAATATTTTCATGAAAATGCAGAAAGAACTAGAAGCCAAAAGGGCACCGACAGCATGTAGAACATAATTAAACCAAGCTCACTATTACCCTCTACCATGGCTAAATTAAACCTCTCAAGTCCTCCAGGGCTCAGGCACTGATGGCAGGGGTGGTACCTCTGTCCTCCAGCGGGTTGCTGGCAAGGTTGATCGTGTGGAGTCCTGAGTTGGGATTATGCGCTAGAGCGAAGGCCAGTTTTTGTGCAAAATCTCTGCAAGTAAACAGAGTAATAAACAGCAAGTATATACAATGTAAAACTGCTCAAATTAAATATTTAAAGATTAAAATAGAGTGAAATCTAAACCACCAGAACCATCCTTGGGGACATTAATCTATGTACTATGCTTTATGTTAACATCCATTAATATTTCATCTGAGAATTAACAAAGCCATAGCTAGAAAATGTTCATTTCAATTTACCAAAGCCTCATTCAAACACAAATAGAAAATATGTAATTGCCTCTTTAAAGACACATTGCTGAATGCTATTAACAGCACTACTTGAACTCTCTATAATTTACAAAAGAAAAAAATCCTGGATCATCTACTTTTCATAAGCTTCTTTAGTGCAAGAGAAACCACCAACAGAACTAAGAGTCAACCTATAATGTAGAAAAAGAATTTTACCAGCTGTTCCTCAAAGGACTATTACGTAGAATATATACAGAATTTAAAAAAAAACAGGCCCCCCCCAAATTTAAAAACCCAATTAAAAATGGGCATCTGAATGAACAGAAATTTCTCAAAGAAGTAAAAGCAGCAAATAAACATATGAAAAAATATTCTACATCACTGGTCATTTGAGAAATGCAGATGAAAAAATACTGAGATTCCACCTCACTCCAGAAAGAAATCAACTAGGCTGCACATGGTGGCACACGCCTGTAATACCAGTACTTGGGAGGCTGAGGCAGGAGGATCACTCTGAGTTCAAGACCAGCCTGGGCTACAAGTGAGTTCCAGGTCAGTCTCAACTACCTAGTGAGACCCTGTCTCAAAAAAACAAAACAAAACAAACAAACAAACAAAAAAGAAATCAACCAACAACAAGAGTGCTAGCGGGGTTGTGGGGAAAAAGGAACACTTCTCCACTGTTGGTGGGCATGCAGACCAGCGCAACCACTGTCGAAATCAGTATGTAGATACCTCAAAAAACTAGGATTAGAGGTCCCATTTGACCCAGCTATTCCTCTGCTGGGTATCTTCTTTCCAAAAGAATTAAAACAATCCTACCACAGCAATATATACGCGCCCATGTTTTATAGTTGCACAGTTTACAATAGCTAAAACATGGAAGCAGCCCCACTGCCCATCAACTTGAGTCTGGATAAAGATGTGGTTTTTTTTGTTTTTTGTTTGTTTGTTTTTATAATTAAAATGAAATACTGCCGGGCATGGTGGTGCACGCCTTTAATCCCAGCACTCAGGAGGCTGAGACAGGAGGATCACTGTGAGTTCGAGACCAGCCTGGGCTACATAGTTAGTTCCAGGTCAGTCTCAACTACATAGTGAGACCCTGTCTCAAGAAACCAAACAAACAAACAAACAAAATAATATAATAAAATGAAATACTACTCAGCCATAAAGAATGAGAAACTTAGAGACATTAATAGCTAAAATGGATGCACACTGAGGCCATATTCCTAAGTGAAATAAACAGGACACACGTGTAAATACCGAATAGTTTCCCTGGTGTGAGAAAATGAAAATGTAAATGAGGATAAAAATGTATGATAATGTGAAATAGGAAGAAAAGGTCTAAAGGGGAAGGGGAAGTGGAGAGGTAGGGGAAAGGAAAGAAGGGAAAAGAAACATGGAAACATAAAGTCTTTGTAAATAGGGAAGGGCAGAGGAGGTGAAGAGAGGGCAGGGGAACGGGAAAAACATACGAACCAAGATATATCATGTAAAGGTACAAATTCCCAGTGATGAATGTCACTGTACTGCATACCTAAAATGTACCGATAAACAATGAATTTTTCTTTTAAAAAGTCTGCTTTTCGTGAAAATTCCTAATAGGCTACTCCGTATCTTTGTTTGCATTTCATGTAACATTCATGAATGTAAAACTGATTTCTCTAATTATTGAGTTAAAGGACACCATTGCTGGTATATTTTATTTAAAAAAAAACCAAAATAACTACTTTAGTTATATTTAACCTGAGAAAATGGCTGAGTGCTATAATTACAAAATGTCAACCCTCATCACTTAGCTGTAAGCCTTTGTTCTAACAGATTCTAACTCATGCCCTTAAAAGCAAAGGCTAGGTAGGGAATGGTTTATCTAGTGAATAACCACTAGATATAGACGACGTAAGTGTTAACTCGAGGAGGGAGAGAAATCTCTGAACTGTTCAAAGCAAAGTGGTAAAATCACATGAAATATGTTATTGCTATAACTACAGTAATGATAATAAAATCTTCACACAGCACCCATACTAGGAAAAGCACTATTCTAAGTACTCTGCAGATATTAATTCATTCATCCTCACAACTTTAATTCCATAACACTATCATTATCCCCATTTTAAAGACAGGGACCTGAGGCATGGTGAGCCTAAAAAACTTACCCAAGGCCAGGAGTTCTTTAGTATTACAATAAATACTTAAAAGTACCATGAAACCCAGCTGAAAGTGTCATCAAATTCTTGACTTTCATGATAATAATGATGTGCAGGGATTTTTTCCCCCCCAGAGAGGAAAACACTATATTCTAAACATAAGAATCCCAATCTTTTTTCAAAACTGCATTAATTAGAAGAGCAGAGGGACATAAAGCTTTAAAGCAACACAGTTATATATTCAAGAAAATACTCACATTCTAAGTCCAGCATTTTCCAATACCAGTTCTTCCAGTCGACTGGACCTACTCACCACCCTCAAGATCTGTTCAGAGACATCTGTGGACTGCAACAGAAAACATTCTTTGATTGTTCCATAAGTCTAATACTGGAAAAAAAAAAACTTACTTCATCATTATAAATCCATGCAATGCAAAGTTTCAGTTAAATAAAACATTCATCCATATAGCCATTCATTCAATACTTATTGAGTGAGCAACTACTACTCTGCACCATCACCAAGACGACTCTGGGTCTACAACGACATAGAGGACAAAGTCCTTGGCCTTCAAAGTATAGGATTCAGCAGGGGAAAGAGAACCACTC
The DNA here is from genome assembly GCF_012274545.1 of Fukomys damarensis. Lineage (NCBI taxonomy): Eukaryota > Metazoa > Chordata > Mammalia > Rodentia > Bathyergidae > Fukomys > Fukomys damarensis. The sequence goes on from NW_022900922.1 coordinate 17,556,034, forward strand.
CCCAAAACTCATATGCTATAAGCCTAGTAAGCAATGGGATGGGTCTTTGGGAGGTGATTGTACCATAAAGGTACAGCCCTCACGAATGGGATTACTGCCCTGATAAAAAGAGGCCTCCCAGAGCTCCCTAGCTCTTCGACCATATAAGGACATGGCCTGAGGACACTACCTACAAACAAGAGAGTCCACTAACACAGAATCTGCCAATTCCTTAATTATGGGCTTCTCCACAAGTGGAAGAAAGAAATGCCTGCTATTTATAAGCTATCCAACTTACTGTACTTTGATAGAAGAAACACAACTTGCCTGACAAAGTAAATGCATAATAACGACAAAATAACAAAAAAGCCATTTTATTAGTGTTATGCAAACACACAGACCCATCTCACTCATCTTGGGAAAACCAAAGATTGTTGCAAAGAAGGTGCTGTCCACAATAGAGCGCTGAGGATTCAGTGATGGTGGTGACAATGGTGACAATAAAGGTGGTGTCTTCAGTCTCACCACCGGCCAGGCACTGAGCTAGAACACCCATACGTATTTCACTAGAAAACCACGACTTAAGGGTTAAGATTAATTTCTTCTGACAGATAAGAGAAGAAAGGTATAAAGATATTACATACTTCTACAAACAGACTAAATAAGTACTTGATAAATGGGAACTAGTATCATGATGTCCTGGCTAGTATCTACTAAAAACAGAGCAAAGGGGGAAGCACCCTAATGATGGAAAAGAGTTAACTGTCTACTATGCTAATACATCCATTTTTAAGAACATTATGTAGTTGAGTAACTTTGGAAATATTTTAAATGATTAGGATATAATGTTAAATGAAAATACATAATTAGAATAAAATAACATTACAACAATTAAAATGAGTAACATAAGTACAAAATTTTTTCCTCCCAGTAACAGAAAGTGAACTCAGGACCTTGCATTTGCAAGGCAGGAAAGACACAACTGAGCTAAATCCCCGGCCCTGGATGTAACAAAATCTTGAGGGAATTATGAAAACTACAGAATTGCTCCACGGTGGTAGAACTGTACCTGATATTTTCTTTTAAATTTTTATACGTCAATGTTTTTTATTTAAATTCCATTTTATTCTAAACTTATTTGTTAGCTCTTGACTTTATATTGTTTAAATATTACAAAGTAGTATTATAAAATCTCATTATAACTTAGGATCTACTTAAATCCTTTATAAGAAAAAGTACATTCTGTGTCATGGCATGCTTTTTTTCTTAAAATATCACATAAAAATATGACAAGCCTTTGATAGATCAGATACCAATAACCATAATGGTAACAGCCTCTGAACCGAAATATGCATGTTCTGTAATCAAGTACCCTTTAAACACCTAACCTGGAAATTCCCTGAGTCCAAGAGCATCTGCAGCTCTTGTAATTCTACGTATGCATTCTATGTGTGTAATTCTTTTAATTCTGTGATTGATTATGATTCTATGATTGATTCTGCTCAGTCCATGAGGTAACTTTTGAACTACTCCTGCCTGGGTTTGTAATGGTGAGGAAAGAGAAAAGTTAATTCCAATTGACCTGATGCCTGCAATTTGCATTATGCTGGCAATGGTGATTTTCCTAATGGTGATCCCTGATCAGTATAATTCCTTGACTCACAATTACATTCAAGGGGACCAATCTTAATCTGTATTGCCATGGTAAAGTGATTCCTTAGGTAATGTTTTTGGAGGGATTATCCTAATTTTGAGAAGCAATCCATGGGGTCATTACCTTTTCTAGCATCCAGAGAAGTAATTTACCAAAGCAGTGCTTTGAAGATTTAATACATATTGGGTGTAAATATTGCAATACAAATTTATTAAAGTAAGTGTATTAAAGTATGTCTAAATTTTCTTTAAGGATCCAGTAGGAAAGAGGCGCAACAAATCATTCAAGATAACATTTACCAGCTAAGTTTTATCAAGTGTCAACTATATGAAAAGTATTATTTTCTACATTAAAGAGTACAAATGAGACTTTAAAAAGCTATACATATAAACCTACAGCTCTACTAATTATAAACAGCTCTTTCCAAATGTCTACATCATGATCAGCAGTGATTTAGAAATTTTTTAAATTATGGCTCGCTAAGAACTTTCATTTAGTTAAAAATCAAATGCAAGCTGGGCCTGGTGGCACACGCCTGCAATTCCAGCAGTCTGGGAAGCTAAGGCAGGAAGTTCACAACTTCAAGCTCAGCCTGGGCAATTTAGCAACTTAGCAAAACCCTGTCTCAGAATTAAAAATAAATAAATAAAAATTAAGATTGCTGGACTGCCAGGCATGGTGGTGCACATTTGTAATCCCAGATACTCATGAGCTGGAGGCAGAAAGATGGGAAATTTGAGGGCAGCCTGGCAATGTAGCAAGTCTTGACTCAAAATCCAGTAAGAAGAGCTAAGGACATCACTCAGTGGTACAGCATTTGCTTAGTGTGTGCCTCAGTACCAACAGAACAAACCACCAATAAAGAATGTTGAACAGAAACATGATCCTCATCACTTCCTTGGATTTTTAAACATCTTCTATTCAGGCCAGAATGAGTGACTAATTTGCTTTATAAGATCAGTATAAATCATAAAAGTCAAATTCTTCTTGTGGTACCTTGGCATAAGAGGTTTTTCTTGGGCTAAGAATGGTCTTAACAATCATATAACACGAAAAAACCATTTATTTACATCATGCAGTTGATATTTTTTAAAATCTCAAAACAATATGCTTGTACATTGTCATTTCTTTCAAATAAACTCAAGGTTAGAAAGTGCTCTCAGCCAGGGATGTAGCTCAGTGGTGCCACAGCCTGCTGGGCTAGTGCAAGGTCCCAAATTCAATCCCTGGTACCAAAAAAAAAAAAAAAAAAAAAAAAAAGAAAAAGAAAGTACTCCCAGACTGTCCACAGCAGAACCATCAGAGGAAATAGGCTCATCACTTCCTAACTTCAGTGAAAACCATAACCTCATTTTTCTTTTGAAGATTTATATAGTAATAGCCACAAAGACCATTTTGCATTCTAAAACATCATGTTAAAAATATGTCCATACATGTATTTTTTTTTTTAATTTAAATCTCAGTTAAGTGAAGCAGTAAAGGGCAGGACTCAAATCCTGTCCCTCTGTTTCTGGCCATCTAGACCAACCAAGCAGGAACATATGCACTTCAGGGCTTTGTTTTGCAGCAGCAAAATGATCAGGCACTTTTTTTTTTTTTGTCTAAACATGAAGGCAGCAGACGATCTAGATGGAATGACAGAATGCCAGCACCAACTTTCTGGACCCCTCTCTGTACCACGACTGGGGAAAATTTCCAAAGCCAGGGTACCTATACCCTCATAGGAACTCTCAGAAGGCTCCATTTTATAAATCACAAGCTCATGTGAATGTCTGAATGTGTCAGAAAAATTGACTTGATAGAGATCTTTTTTCTTTCTGATGCCACAATCTGAGCTAATCTCCTTCTCACTTCTCCAGTCTGCCCCCTTCTCCCCCAACCTCTGCTGGTTCAGTCCTGAAAAGGGTCCCCTTCCAGCAAGCAAACATTCCAGGTTCCATTCCAGCTTCCCTTTCCTAGCTACCTGCTTAATCCCAGAGGCTCCGCTCCTCCTCCACCCTAAACTCCATCAACTCCACTCCAAAACTGCCACTACTCGGCTGATAAAATTTCCAACTTCCCACTCCCATACTTGTTTGTTTCTCAGCTCCTTGCTAGTTTGACTGTGAGGATGAAGATAACAGCAGTTACCAGTTATGAAATGTCTGCAATATATCAGAGCCCGTGGTAGAATTTCTACACACACCACTTACTCATCCCAACAACCTACGAATTATATTGCTATGCTCACTCATCCACTAATTCCACAGTTATTCTACATCTACTAAAGTAATTTTTATCAAAGAACTACTTTTATCAAGCTACTACAAGCCACTTTCAAAAAAACAGGATAGAAATGAGTAAGACAGGAGCCCTAACCATCTCACAAGAACAGGTACGTAGGAAGCTGAGGCAGCTAGGTCAGGGAATTTATTGAACATCACATAGCCTGGTGGTAATTAAGAGGTAAAATCTGAAACTCAGGTTTCTAATACCAGGCACATGTGTTTTTTCTGTATTATGCTGGCCCCTAAGAGGTCCACAATAAGGTTAACCCATTTTTTTCATACTTATATGTTCAGCCACCCACACCCCAGACAAATTCAGAGAACCTAGTAGCCGGCTCACTAAAAGTCTCCATCCTCCACTTCCTCCAGTTCCGGGTCTCAAATCCCATCTCTTATTATGAAAATCCTAATGCCCCCAAATTCTAAGGCCTCTGAAAGCCTGAAGCTTCAACGTAAGAGCCTCTAATAAAGCAATACCTAAATTATCTCTTGTCCTAAAATAAAACATCTCAAAGCTAACTTGTGAATAAACACCTGCTTTGGGACTAGCAAAATCCCCAATAAAACATCTACTTTATCTTCCAACATTGCCTACAGCAGCTTAAAATATGAAATACTTCTCTGAAGCATCTCACATTACAAACTTCACAAAATGTATGGGAATCACCTGTAAGAGCACATCTCCACATGAAATAAGATGTATGCTGCTCAACAGTATGGAAGAAAAACCTTTTTAAAAACAATTATCAGTTTTTGTTTTGCTTTTTTAATTTCGCAAAGCCAAGAAACATTCACTGCATCTTCAATTACTTACCAGTTTCAGATCCTTAGAGGACAACTTTGTGAACCACTGATTATATTCCAGTGCAGCAATGATAGGTACTAGGTCCCTAGAAGCAGAAATAGCAAAGTACGTCAACATGCTCTTACATGATACTCATATTACCACTGTATTTTTAACCCACAACACCCAGCTTTAGCTGAAAATGTGTATTATTCACAAACACAATATCCAAACCAAATTATTTTGACCACCAGACAATTAAGTACTGTGACAAATTTTCAGTATGACAGAAGCAGAATTACTCAAAATCAAAGTAAATTACCTCCAGGGACTCTGATTCCTACTTCCCAAGGAAAGGGGATTGGTAGCATCACTAATTCTGAGAATTTCCTTGTTCTGAGATCAATCATGTCTAATTCTTAGTTATTTCTTTTGACCTCTCCTTCATAAATTCTTTAATCATCAAGAACCTCTTCTATTCTCTGGGAAGAACAATTCATACTGCAGTCAAGAAGAGAGTCTGCCATGACAGGAAGTGGCACCAGATGGACTGGCAATGCTCAGCAAGCATCCTGAGACCGTTTGGCAGTTTGCACGGTTCTTAGCAGTAGTCACACCAAAGAGATGGCCCAGGTATAATTTTGTGTGATGCTTTCTATGAGTTTTTAAGCCACAGAGCAAAGCTGTATGCCTGAGAAATAGGTCTCCACTCCAGCTTCCAGCCAGAGCCCCCACAATATAGCCCCTAGGAGCTCAAGACAAAGTGGACAACTCCTGACTCATCCAACAGGCCGTGCAATTTCACCATCGGAATTAATTTCAACTGCTCTGCTCAGTTTTGAAAATCTATGTGTCTTTCAATGCCGGTGTCACATGTCCTCGGCACTAACTCCTCCTTGGCCACCCCAGCACATGCTGGCATCTCTACAAAGCACTTACTTCCCTCTATCTCACACCACGGTTTGCTGCTTAACCATCCATCCCCTACCACCTCTGACTGCAAATCATCTGCAAACCAAGCCTCTGTTCACTTTTATGGCTTTAGTGAGGCTGTATCACATTTACCTTCTGTGCCTGGTATAGAGCAAATACTCAAATTGTTACTGAAATTTTGAGGCAGGAGATGGAAAGGGAGCTGAACACTAGTATTACCTGACATCTTTAAGTTACTAGCACCCTGTACTTCTGCTCATAGATAACCGCACTTAAATCTCAAAACAACCCCCGGAAACATTGTTATTTACTCATCACAGATGAAGTGAAACTGGGCCAAGGATCAGCAGGACAGTTCTGGCCAGAGAATGATCAGTGTGCTTTCCTCAGACACCCTTTGGAAAATGGAAACAAGAGCCTATAGTGGAAGAAATGGGTAGCTATAGGCATGTTTCCACACGCCAGAGCTTCCACCCACATGTCTTTTTATTACTGCTACTTACAATTTTTAAAAAGCTTTCAATTTAAAAGGAGAACACAACTCTTTGAAGAGCTGTTTTATAATCTTCCCTCACTCTATGCCCTTCCACTGGCAAGGCTCTGTGCCCAGGACAAGTCTGTGCATCTCTCCCTGCGGCCGATGACAAGCACAGCTTCATGAGAGTGAATTCTACTTTATGACAGAGACCCCAGCCACAAGTTCTCTGAACATTCAGGCTGACAGCAAAGCAACTGTTCCTTGTCTCCTCGTAGATTCAGTCAGGGAATGACCGAACTTCAGCACCTCATCAGGGTGCAAGGTGCTCTGTCAGTCGGTCTAATTTGAAGTACTAATGCTTTGTGTCACAGATGAAATCATGCACTTTAAAACAGTAAAGCTTGAATGAATGCAGTAGGTAAGAACATCACTTCTTCTACAGACCACCTGCCAAACCCTTAAAAGAAAAATCTTGGTGCAATAAAAGACAAAATCTCTCCTTGTTGACACCTGAAAAGCTTATGACAGAATATTAAATTTTTAAAATACACAATAATCTAAGTGTACATCTGTGTGATATGGTTAGAATTATAATTATTAAAAACTACATATAAAATGATATAAATGCCACAAATAGAGGCTGTGTCATTTAGAAGAAGAGAAGACAATGTCACAAGGACAGTTTGCCTAAGTGGTAAACATTAGCAGGAATGTTTCATTTTTTTTCCTAAAATTCTTTGTGTTTTTAAAAAAATTTTTCTATGATTCACATTCATAATGTGACAGGGTTATAAATTAAATGTTCTATTTATGGTGTAAATAAAATTTTGCTCTAGAAAAAAACTGTCCATGGAAATGGTGGAGACTTAAGCACATTGGCACGGTTTGCCTACCATGTATCTATAAATCGTGTTGGTGCCTAGGCTTTTTGGTGTTAAAAACAATTAAGAGGAGGCAATTACATACCTTAATTCATTCAGTCACTGTGTAACTAAGCACTGAGTGAGCACTAGGCAGAGGTATTAACATCTGATGATAAAAGAAAAGTTGTAAAAGCAGTTCTATTTCCTCCACTCCACGTGGTGGCCAGAAACCCCAGACCTGGTGTGTGAGCAGGGATAGGCTGAAGGTGCTCTCAGGACACAGCCTTGAGCAGATAGGGAAGGGATCACAGGGCTGCTAAGAGAAACAAGGGCCAACCAGGCAGGAAGATGGGGGACCATTCCAAGTGATTAGGGACAGCACATAGGAAGGCACAGGAGCCTGAACATGCCCGGCAGGCCTTCTGTCCATACATTCAATAAGTGGGTGACATGCATGAATCTCTGGGCCTGATGCAATAATGGACACAGGACATGTCCCTGCTTATGACACTGATGGCCTGGCACAGCCCAGCAGGAGACTGAGGAGGGAAAGGCAACCACAGCAGAATGAAATCAGCCCTGTGATGCAGGGGGAATGCAAGATGCTGCAAGTACAGAGAATGAGTGCTGTACAAAATGAACAGCCAAGGAAAGCCTCTTACAGAAGGCCTTGAGCCCCTAGAAGGGAGGAAGGGAGAGGAGACACATTCTAGGCACAAGAAATGGGTAGTGGAGCAAGGTATGACTTAGTCTAACAGTTTAGATCTAACATCAAAAGCATGTAAAGGGAACAATTCAAGAGGAAGAGCTGACAATCATAAACATATATGCACCAAATATAAATGCCCCCAACTATATAAAACAAATATTAAGTAACATGAAAAACCAAATAAGCACTAATACAATTGTAGTGGGGGATTTAAATACCCCACTATCACAAATTGACAGATCTACTAGGCAGAAAATCAACAATGAAATAATAGAA
>NW_022900922.1:17567251-17588743 GCF_012274545.1 Fukomys damarensis
AAAAAAAAAAAAAAAAAAAAAAAAAAAAAAAGCAAACCCATAAATAGAGATAAAATCAGACTGCAACAAAACACAACACTTTAGGGCTGGGGATTTAGCTCAGTGGTGCTGCACCTGCCTTGCAAGTACAAGGCCCTGAATTCAATTCCTGGTACGAAAAATTTTAAAAATTAAATTAAAAAATAATGCACTTTTGCTCTGCAAAAGTGGCTGTTAATAGAAGAAATAAGACAAACGCTGGGTGGGCCAGGGATTTAGTTCAGTGGCACCATGCCTGCCTCACAAGTGCAAGGTCCTGAGTTTGATCCCTGGTACCAAAACCAAAACAAAACAAAAAAAATTTTAAAAAGACAAATGCTGGTATAAAATATTTATAAATAATATTTCTGTAAAAGATTTGTATCCAGAATGTACAAGTGGCCCTCAAAACTCAAAACTAAGAAAAATAACACCTTAGTACTTTGGGGCTGGGGGCAGTACCAGGTATCAAACTTGGGACCTTGAGCTTGCAAAACAGATGGTAAACCACTGAGCTAAATCCCCGGCCCTCACCCTAGTATTTTTGTTTTGTTTTGTTTTTTTGTTTTCGGTACCAGGGATGGACCCTAGTGTTATTAATGGGCAAAATATCTAACAGGCACTTCACCAAATAACCCTATCCTCCTGAAAATAAGACCTCAAGGGAAAATAATCAGCCATGAAAACTAGAGATCAAAAATGCCAGCCTCAAGCAGTTTATCCTTGCCTTACCTGCCATCACTACTCTCTTGCTCACTGGCTATTCTGTAAGTCAGGTAAGGCAAGGATAGGCTGATTGTGGCTGGTATTCTTGATCTCTAGTTTTCATGGCTGATTATTTTCTGGTCAGGTCTTATTTTTGGGAAACACAGAAGGTGTTACATAGCAAATGAACACATGAAAAGGTAATTAATTAGCCAATGGGAAGAATGTATTTAAAGCCAAAATAAAATACCATCACACACCTAATAAGTAGATACAATTAAAAAACAAATGCAAAAAAACACCACTCCAGCAAGTGCTAACAAAGACAGAGGGCAGCTAGAATGTTCAGCGTTGCTGATGAAAAGACCAAACAGAACACTCACTGCAAGGCAGAAAACAGTTTGCCAGTTTGCCACTAAGTTTAACATGCATATGCCATGTGACCCAGTCATTCCATTCCTAGAGAACTGGCCCCCCAAATTTAGGTTTTGATAAAAATTTAAATGTTCATATTTATAAAAGCTATACTCATAATTGCCAGAAATGGAAAATAACACAGGTGCCCCTCAGTGAAAACATATGACTCTCGGAGCTGAGTTAGCAAAGGTCAACCTCAGCTTCTGCCTCACATCAAGGCACAGAAGCTCACCATGGAAGCCAGCTGCCCTGGCGTGAGGACATCTGGGCCGTACGGAAAGGCCACGTCTAACCTTCCCAGCAGACAGCCAGCACCAGCCACAGGCGTGGGAGTGGGGAAGGCCATGCTGTGAGTCATGATTGTTCTCGCCGTGGGCCATTAAGCTTGGAGGGTTTATTACATAGCAATAGATAACCAGACATTTACTATCTGGAAATGAGGCCTGACAGCTGCACACAGCTACACACGAATGCAGGGAAGGTAGCCATAAAAAGCCTATTAGCAGACAAGTATTTCAGAACACTACTTTCTATAATATTGGTGGGGTGGGTCAGAGGAAGGGTGCAGTCTAAGAGATGCAGACAAGATGTGCTCTCTTCTGGGAGAGGCCTGGGTGAGGAGCAAACCACAAGAGTCAGAGCAAGGGACAAGGGACAAGGAAAGTATAGAATGTTTCCCAGATTGAATACAGAGGTTATAAAAATATGCTCACTTTTATCATAAAACTATAAACTAACACCAGGACTGTTGAAAAATTATTATAATCAGGTGGGGTAGAGGAAAATGAAAGAGCTGTGATGGAAAATCAGTATGTGCAAGTCTTCTGGGAAGAGGCAATGGTGTATTTCTTGACCTAAGTGGTAGACACAAAGGTCACTTACAATTCTTCGCATCCTGGCACACATCTGTGTATACTCTTCTCTGAGGAGTCAAGTATGAGAGCAACTTTAGCAGAACTGTTTACAATAAACAATAAACTAACGAAAATGTCTAATCAACAGTTGAATGGACAGACTATGGACTGTTCACACATTAGAATTCCAAACAGAAACATAAGTGAATGAACTATAGCTACATATTAGATGATGTAAAGCCTCACTGTTTTTGTGACTTATCACCTCTCAACCTGGCTAGAATATGCAGAGAATGAGGAGCTGTAAGTCAGAGCAAACCAAGTGCCCAGGAAATACATTTGCAAACTGTCATGTGAAAATCAAGATCTGAACCGCGGACATTTGGACTTTGTGAATATTAGCCAGAATAATAGCCAAAACAAACACAGGACCAGGCATCAAGAAGATTACATCCTGTCTACCATGAACAGCATCCCAGAGCCAAGAAGGATCAAAACTCTGAAGAGTTAAATGGAAAATACACAAAATCACGCGTAACTAATTCCATTTCTGAGAGCTGGGTACCCTGGATGGCTTTCCTGGGACACAGGGATAAGTGGGCATATAAGAAAATTTTGGATAAATACTCAACTGGGCATTCATGTGGGCCTCCCTACTGCTGTTTGACTCTACCTCCCTGAACCTCCCTGGGCGTTTCTTTCCTTGCTTATGTTTTCACTAAGTGTTGCTGTCATATGACCTGATTTTCCTCATGGTGGAAAGTGGTAACAGCTTATCTTAAATTCATGACACCTCACTATGTTTCACTTTGATCACCTAAGAGATTCTTAAATGTGATGTGATCTTGGGTGTAAAGAATAAAGTTAGCCTAAGGAGTCACTATGGTTTGGGGGATCCTCTCCTAAGTCTTAGCAACAGAACATCCTCCTGTATAGTTCCATAAATCACTTTGACCACTTTCTTCAAAGGGAAGTAAGCACATTTCAAGACTGAACCCAAAGGAAAAAACCGTAAGATTGAAGAGAGCTGAGGCACTTAATATTCATGAACATCGTTTTGGATGCAAATGTATTACACACAGTTTGTGTTTTGTTTAACTCAGTTGTTCGCTGGGGTTGTAACAAAAATTGAGGTTTGTTACTTGAGAAGTCACTTCAAAATACATCTTAATATTGCCTTTAAAATCAGAAATCAAGTGATTCATTAACTGTGATTAGAGTCAGAATGTCATTTCAGTTGACATTCATATAGGCCCAATCTTCCTTTAAAACTCGAAATAATAAAATTTTTATCTTACACCTTTCCAAAGAAAAGACCATCATAAAATTGATAAGATAAGCACATAACAGGAAAGATTGTGAACTACTCTCTGGAAGCCCCCAAAATGTCTTTAATGTAGGTTTTTTGTAGTTTTCATTCTTTTTCTTTCACCGAAAAGAACCCATCACTTTATATAGCTGCTCTTTTAAAGACAGGGCAAGCCCTTAGGGTATGAAATGAAACAGTGTCTGTATAAACACTTTTTGTACTACCACAACATGCTATAAATTTATTAAACCTTATCGTCTTCACAGTAAGCCCAGGATGAAGATAACTCTACGTGACAAATGAAGATCCCAAAGCCCACAGCATGTTGTCTTAATCACTGTACTGTTGTCTCACATGCTGCTTTCCATACTGCTAGGAGTCTTCAGCCTCCTCTAGAAAGCATCTATCTCAGGCCGCTCTGAAGGTTTATAAATCAAAGAATCAATCCTCTAATCACAGTTAACCAATCACTTGATTTCTGATCTTAAAGCCAGTATTAAGATGTATTTTGAAGTGACTTCTCAAGTGACAATTGTACTCTATTTTGAACTTCAAAAAGCAAACTGCTAAACTAGGTGCAGTGGTACACGCCTACAGTCTCAGTGGCTCAGCAGCTTGAGGCAGGAGGCTTGCTTGAGGCCAGGAATCTGAGGTCAGCCTAGAAAATACACTGAGACCCATCTCTTCAACTTGTTTAAATTTAAAAATAAATGATTCATATTTAGGGTCTATTTGAAAAATTTTTAATGCAAAAAAACAAACTTGGCAAGAGATTTAGAGTCCACATCTCTTGCCAAATTCTTTAGATTCTGTAGGTTCCAGATAATCTACTGAACTAGCAGTTCTGACACTATCTTTCTGATCTGAATGAACTCAAAGGAATTTCCTCTTTCCAGTTATTACTTTCAGGCCAGAAATCCCTCCTGACTCCTTTTCTGATGCCTGTCATCACTGTGAAATTTTTAAAACACTGTCACTTTTAAATAGACAGTGTGAAACATGCCAGGGAAGTGTTAAAGAACAAAAATAAAAGACAGATTTGAAGGATGTCTCGCAAACTCCACAATCAACAATGCAGGAAAAGCACAAATAGAGAGAGCAACGATTCAATGAACAATATTGTGACTGTTTTCAAGTGCCCGCATACCACTGCAGGGTGATCTCCTCCTAATCTTACAAACATGTAAAGGCTCAAGAAGGTGGCTCAGGCCAGAATAAAATATTTTGCCACTCTTTCTGCCCCACACGCGTAAATGAGGATATGCACAGTTCCTGGTAAAGCCGGTGCCCTCCAGCCAGGGCATGGTCACTGTCCCGGTATATTCCCTTCATAACCTTTCTGGGCATAATTTAGATTCCTCCCATTTGTATCTAGTTTGAAAATGGGAGCTGGACAGCTTTAAAAATTAAAAGTGTCATGAATTAGCAATGGCTTCCTGGCATCCTAGTTTATACAGAGACATGTCCTGCACATTATTAACTTACTAGTGGGACAAACTGGCAACTCTCTAAAGGCTGTGACTTCCTGACCAAGTTCATAGAGGTTCTCGAGTCTAAAAGAGTGGTCTTTGAATTTTCTGATCATTCCCTCCGATCAGCAAAGTATTTTGAGCACCTCCCAAATAAACATTTACCTATAAATTATATTAATGTACTAAGCTCAGCTTAAAACACAAATAAATTGAGGGGAAAAAATATGTGAAAAACAGGTACTATTAGCTCCCCATTTCCAAACAAATATCAGCTTCTTTGCCTATCCTGGAGACCACTGTTCTACAGTAGTATTTAGAGAAATCCGGAGATGGAAACAGAAGCCCACACTGTTATACTGGATTCCACACTAAAAGCAGCATTCAAGTGCGAGTGGGAATAAAGTAATGGGGCTTAGTTTAGGCCAAAGTGACACCAGGGCCCTTTGGACAACCCTGCCAAACATAATCCCTGATCAGAATTCCTTCCTGATCTTGTCATGCTCAGGAAAGTCTTCTTGATGAGTAAGGACTATGATAACACAAGAGCAGAACCAGCTGGCAGGGCTCTCTCTTTAGCCAAATTCAAACTCAATGATGCATGTCCCTGAGGCTCCAGAGGATTGATGAGATTAGTTCCTCTTAAAAATCTTCCAGGTAAGGGGAAAAAATGAGAATCAAGACTTGTCATGTAGAGGTACAAGATCCCAACAATGAATGTAACTGTACTGTATCCCTAAAATGTACCAATAAACTACTCAATTAAAGCTGAAAAAAAATAAAATAAAATAAAAGTAGGATTAGTGAAAAACAAAAAAAATCTTCCAGGAACAAGAGAAATTGATGCATTTAAACATCCTCGGCACCGCTGCCTCTCCCTCACTATTCCCTGCCATTCTATATTACAGAGCAATTATATTTCTACCACACTGGCTCCCAAGCCTTTGAAAGCTCCCATGAAAAATGTGTAACAAAGCCTTTATCACTCTATGTCTCCTGTTGGTCCGGCAATACCTATGCCAGAATAAACTGCAAGAACAGACTTAAATAAAATGTTGGAACCTATAAATAACTGAGCATTTTTGCCAAGCAGACCCTAATTACTATTCTCCAGAGACTATGAGAATGGGTCTAGCATGAACTCTGTCAACCTCACACCTGCATGCCGAGTCAGTAGCAACGGGAACCTGGCCTGACATTCAAGATGGAAGGATGGATGGAAACTAAGAAGGATAAAAGAAAGAGGATGGGGAGAGGGGAGAGGAGGGTAGGGTAGGGAGAGGAGAGGAGAAAACAATTATAGCATTCCAATTGCTTATAAATCTATCATGAAGCACCTAGAGAGGCCATCAAGGTTTGACTGAGGCAGTGGAAGCCACAGAACTAGGAAGCAAGACCAGCACACTGGCTGCCTGATATGTCATGTTGGTACAGTGCTGGGCAGACCTCTGCTTTAGGTCAGGGGCCTCCACTGTGTGATGACTGCATTAATTGCTTGGTATCCCTGTGAATTAGCACCAGAACCCCATGGGCACATAAATCTATGGATGTTCAAATCGGTTCCATAACATTGCATAGTATTTGGTTTTAACCCACGCATATACTCCCATCTACTCTGAATCATTCCTGGTTTACGTATGATACCTAATATATCTAAAATAAATTCTAAAGTAAATATCTAAAGTAAATGCTAACGTAAGTAGTTGTTATATTGGGGTTTTGGGGGAATAATGACAAGAAAAGTCTGTACATATTCCTAACAGATGCACTTCTTTTCCCCAATTATTTATGATCCTTTGTTAGTCCATTCCATGGATGGATAATGCACAAATATGGAAGGCCAAGGACAACTATATATCAGTTTTAAAAATTATGTTGGGAGGGCAGCGACAAGGGGAAAAAATGAGAACCAAGACCTGTCATGTAAAGGTACAAGATCCCAATAATGAATATAACTGTACTGTAAACCTAAAATGTACCAATAAACTCAATGAGAAAAAAAATTATGTTCGATGAATATATTGCTTTCTCGCCATCTTTTTCTTTCTTTTTCATTTCAGTACTGGGGATTGAAGTCGGGTCCTTCACACTGAACCACATCCCCCGGCCTTTAAAAAAAAAAAATGGTTGTTTTATTTTGTTTTTCAATTTTGAGACAGCGCCTTGCTAAATCACCTAGGATGAGCTTGAACTTGGGATCCTCCTTCCTCAGTCACCTAGAGTACTGGGCTTACAGATGTTCACCCCAATGCCCAGCTTGCACTGCCATTTTTGTACAGCACAAGTTTGAGCATGCTTCTCCATGGGAGAATCGCTGTGTATTCAAGCAGTATAGGCATATGAAAAGATTCACTGGTATACAATTCGTGTGTGGTCAGAAATTTCTCTGAGGTTGAGAGGTTCTATGAAAATTCATTCCAATATTTTTCTCCTTTGGCTGTGAGTTATGAAGGAGGTAAAGAAGGAATTAGATAAACTGGAGATGTAGGAGGAGATGGGACATGAGGCAGGTTCCGTGTTGAGCTGGAGTATGTTAGCCAATATGGGCAATCATTCATTCATATGTATGTACGGAATGCATTATATGTTGTATGTATGAATTTTTCACTTGTGACAGTTGGTTCCCATGTTATCACTATTTGAACATAACTTAGATATAAGTAAACGAACATGCAAAAGCAGCAGTGGGGAAACTGAAGGAGCATAAGCAGGAACCAGGCAGGAACACCAAGCTGATCTAGAAATCACTATTTTCTCCACGCCACACTCTCAGTTTGTTTTTATCAATTTCATTTTGGAACACCTTTGGTGAAAAGAAAAACTACTCACTTTATGAAACTGAGGCACCCAGGTTCACACTTTT
Source organism: Fukomys damarensis (assembly GCF_012274545.1). Taxonomy (NCBI): domain Eukaryota; kingdom Metazoa; phylum Chordata; class Mammalia; order Rodentia; family Bathyergidae; genus Fukomys; species Fukomys damarensis. The sequence continues at coordinate 17,574,887 of NW_022900922.1, forward strand.
TAAGACTCTGTGTAACAAAATGGGAAGTATATACAAAATGCTTCCTTTGCCTGTTAAAAGGGTGATAGTCTAATATGAAGTATATGCACAACAGCTGAAGTTGTACAAAGAAAACAGCTCCCTTTTTTCATGGGATACCATGTAACAATGCATGGCCATGCAGAGTAGGGACTTGACAGACATTGCTCTAAAATGTGTTATGTTAGTCACTTCAAGGAAATCACCTGACCAATTAGTAAAATTGTACCAATTAAGCAACAGTCTGAATTTCGGTAAACTTTTACTCAACACAAGGACTCTGACAGTCAGTTGTACTTTTGAAAGGATTAATGGTGATTATTAAACACCTTTTTTTAGTTATTATATACTGGGAAAATATTTGGAAGCTATGCACAACTCTGTGAACCAGTATTTTATTAATGATTGATGCATGCTAGAAAACTATGTATGGCTAAGATCCATTCAAAGTACAATAGAGACCAGGTGGATTTTAACATAGCATAATGCAAAAATATCCATTAATATGGTTTTAGATTTTACTTTGCTACCATCATTAAGAAACCACCACTTACTGAGTTGTAATGAATTATCAAAGAATATCCACAAGTACGCGAAAAGGATGTCAAAGATTCTCTCCTTCCTAACGTGATGCCTACATGAGACAGTTTTTTTTACATAGTTCAGTCAAAAACACCATATCACAAGAGACTGCAAGCAAGGCAAATCTGAGAGTCCAGCTGTCTTCTAGGAAGTCAAACGTTAAAGAGATGGACAGAAAGGCAAACCACTGCCATACTTTCTGATTATTTATATTTGTTTTGGAAAATTAGTTATTCTTCATAGAAAATTGTGACTACATTAGCATGTACTGGTTCATTAACGTTTTCTTTAAAGGAATTAATAAATATTTCCAATTGGAGTTTCAGTCTGATATGCTGACTCCCAACAGATATGGCCCACATAATAAAGACCAATCATTTATAAGAATGTAAAGGGGACCTAGAACCAAAAACACTGAAATCTCAAACTGTTTGCCTAAATACTTCTATCTTATTCTACAGGAAGTTTCTTTTCTTTTTTTTAATTGGAAAATACTTACAAAGTGAAATATTTTCCATTTCTCTTTCCCAGTTCACTTTTTTATGAACTACACAGAAAACACCTCACCTAAATTTGAGATTAAGAAGCTTCTTCATATATAGAAAGAACAGCTTAGTGCAGGAAAAAATTGCCTGCCCTGCAAAAAGAAAGCAAATCCAACTCTGAGAATCACCTCAGGGGCCACAGCTCCCAACACAGCTGAGCCTGCCTCTCCGGGGTCTGAAGACCCTGATTGTGCTAAGAGGAGTTGGAACCTTCCAGCCTGCAGCCCCCTCTCCCTAGTCAGCAGGCTGGACTGCTCCAGGGAGTCACTGCAATTCTACATCTCCTGCCTGGTAGACGGATACACCATCTGAAAGGGTATTTTGGGCTAAGAAGCAACACCGGCAATAATTCTCTATGACATTCCAGGTGCCCGCATGACATAAAACACCCAGAAGAAGGTCAGATTTCTCTCAAATCTGAACAAAGACAAAAGATTTATTTTGCTGGGGTCCACCACAGTGGCCACTATATGCCCACCTATAGGAAGGGTGGAGGATGAAGGGATGGAGGTAGACCAGGATAAATGACCAGACCAGACGCTCTGGAGCAGGCCCACAGCCCAAGTCTGTTAGGCAGCAAAGTAAATCGGACAGGTCTGCTCTAGCCCAGAAAAAAGGGAACTGAAGGAACTGAATGGAGACCTTCTCTGGGGCCTGCCTTACAGACCTACAGACATTCCAGTCAAGATCAGAAAACCTGAAAAAGTCCCTCAAATAACTTGTAACTGGTTTCATGATTTTATTATCAATATCACAAGGCAGATATCGACAAAGCTGATTTCCACCAATACCATATCTGCATGAACACCCGAGCCAGTCCCCAATTCATAAAGAAATTATGACACAAATGTTATTTGTTAGGATCTCCTCCTCAAATGTAATCCTAGAGATCATACTATAAAATAGTAATTAGGAAAAACATAACTACATTTTGTATACAAAGTAGATTAATCAGGGCCAGGGATTTAGCTGAGTGGTTCTGCCGCCTGCCTAGCAAGCACAAGATCCCAAGTTCAATCCCTGATAGAAAATTTTTTTAAAAAATAAAATAAAAAGAGTAGTTTAAACAGACTTTGCAGGCCAGTATAAGAAGCTAAGAATTATATTATTACCACAGAAAACTTCAGCATATTTTCTAAATATGAACATATGCACTTCCAAAAGGCACCAGTGGTGATGAACATTTTTTAAACTATTGTTTGAACAGTAAAGTCCAGAGATTCTTATATTCTCCTGATTCCCCTTATAAAAAGGATTTTCTGGAGGTCAAGGCTCTGAGAATGACTTTAGGGGCAGAAGAAAGGAAAGCCAGAATGGGTTTACCTGTGGTCAAGATGACTGAAGTCTTGCAAATTCAACTCCCTGGTGTCTTGCGTTAGATAAATTGTATCCACATCCTATTTGAAATATAATTCAGTCATAAAATTAATCTATACCAATGATCAAAGAAGACAAATGCAGAAAATTAGACAATACCATACATGGATTTTTATATACTTTGAGGAAGAAAGATCTTAAGCAAAACATGAATGTGGGAAACAGAGGGAAGGTAGGAGGGAGGAAGGTAGGCAAAGACAGAGATGGAGACAGACAGAGACAGAGAGAGAGACAGACAGACATCAGACCATTCCCCAGGAGTGTTTGTGGCCATGCACACATACACAAATATCCTTACCCACTGTACTTCCTCCCGGTATGAAAATCCAAGCCAGTCACAGACACAGGCATACATCTGAGAAAATCCACCTAACACATAAGATAAAAACGTTGCAGTCTTGACAAAGTCTTCAGCAAAATGAGCTCTAAGTAAGAACTTAAAAGCTTAAATATGGCCACTGTGGACAATGCTGATTATCCTTTCTGTTTGGGGAAAAGAGTGAAGATTCTTCCCCCATCCTGTAGTAAGAAAACAGCAGGATGCAATTCAGCTTAAATATAGGACATTTGCCCACCAATCTCAAGTCTGTGCAATGCTAATTACACCTTGAAACTAATTGTACCTTTACAGGAGTATATTGGGAATAGAACTAACTTCCAGGCAAGGGTCATCACAGCAAGGCTGTTTACATTCTGGGGTTTAAAAGGCATGCTCACCACAGGGCCCCTGCTCGGTCACGGTCTGGCTGTCCCACAGAGCCTGGAGACTGGCCAAGCGCTCGGATGGCTCCATGGAGACCTTTTTCATGATTCTCCTGAAAAATCAGCAGCAACAGAGTTCAGAAATCAAGTTTCTGGACTAGAACTAGAAGTTTATTCTGCAAAGTACACTTTTTTAAACAAAGATGAGCCTCATTCCAATTTTAAATATACTTTCATTATTTGAGCACTAGAGATACAGAAATCCATAACAACTAAATCCTTTAACTTCCCTTCGTGAACTAAAGGTATTTAAAAATGCCAAGAGTACCCATGCTGTTTACTTGTTTTATAAGATTTTGCTACAACAATCAGAAGATAGTGTGTTCTACTTAATGTATTGTTTTGCTTCTACCAAAAATATATAAAGAACTTAATATAAATCTCCTAAGTCATTCCTCAGCCACCAAGAAACGTATCATTCCATATTCTAATGGTTATTCCTCCCTTTCTTTACCTGGGCTATGATTCTACTGTGGCTGAGGCAGGTCCATCCCCTCCTCAGACCCCCAAGGCAGAGGCAGGGCAGAGAGGTGGTTGAAAATGTAGCATTTGACTCCATAGTGTCATTATTCACGGACCCAACAGAATGACTCAACCCATAGAGTTACTGAAAGGGAAGGAGGGAGGGATGGAGCAAGGGAAAGAGAAGAAAAATAAGGAAGTCTTGCAGTTATTAGAATAATCTCAATGTTAGCCGATCCTGTCATAGTTACCACATAGTAATCATTTAATGAACCATCTGTGAAATCAATTCACTCAAGACTTTTGTTAAAGGTCTGCAGTGTGCTTGCCCAAGACCCGCTTCCACGTACGTGGCACACAATCATGGACAAAAACAGACACTACTGTTCACAAAGCTAGAGCCTAAGAAGAGAAATGTCAAATAAATGGGAAAGGAAGGAAGAGGATTATGAACGGGGAAGTTCAAGTGTCAGGGTGGGTGAACACAGGGCACTTAGCATTCTCTGCAGGAATAATGGCTGAGAGCGAAAAGCCGAGACCCTCTTCAGTACACAGCGCAGGTTCGGTGACCCTTGCTCACATTTGGGACCAGGTGCATTCAAGGGGCATTCAAAGTATTTCAAAGTTCAAAGCATTTCCAATTCAGGATGCTCAAACCCGGCTATCTCTGCTAAGGACTGGAGGAGGACAGGAGGAGATGGTCAGGTAAAGCACAGGGAAGAGGAGGTCTTGGCTGAGCCAGAAAGTGTTTCACAAGTACGTGAAGAGGAGAAAGCTGCTGTAGACCAGATCTCAGCACAGCTCAAAACAGTGGGCAAGTGTGTTCTGGGCAGAGGGGAGCAGAAGGCCAGCAAGCAGGACTAGGACCAGCCCTGGTGACTCCCACAGAGCAAATGCAGGGGCTGAAGTTCACTGTCAGGGCAGTGAGGGGCTACAAAGGAGTAGGGGGTGCACTGGAATGTGCGGGTGGAAATAAAACTAGGAAACAGAGAAGTAACCTGAGTAGAACAGCACTGTGCAGAGCCCTGCTGCATGTGTGGAGGCGCTGCTGGGCTGATGAGCTGGGGATTTCCTCCTGAGCCCTTGGCACCCACAGGTATGGGGACAAGTACAGAGCTGGTGGCTGCGGGCTCTCCGGGTAGGTAGAAAGATGCTATAGGCTGGTTGGGGAAGAGGGGGACAGCCCAGGCATCTGTATAATGTTCTCAGGCACCCGTAATGAACTTCAATCACCTTACAGAGACTGGAATAAAATGATCCCAGTTATTTCCAAGTCTTGAGTAGATGGATTCCAAATAAAATGTGCTAGAGCCTGAGAAGTTACCAAGTAGCCGCATCCTACTCCTGCAGAAAACATCAAATACATGCCAAAACATCTGAATACAAACGTTCTGTTGGCATTGAAAAGACTTCTACTCCATTTTTATGATGAAGGCACAATCCAGTGAGCCCAGCTGGGGTCAAATGCATTCCTACAAGTCCTATGCAAACTCACAAGAACTCCAAGTGCAGAATAATCATTCTCTATTTTACCTGAAAATACTTGCAGGAAAGACTACTCTGAAAGTCTTTAATTTGAGAGTAACTGCGTTAAGGAAGACATTCACAATTAAATTGATGTTACAGAGCCTGATGATTTGGGGTACTTTGTTTTAGTTCAATATCACCATTCTGGTGTTTACTGGAATTATTTTCCAGCTATATCAAGATAATGAAGCCAGATACTATGAAAAGAAATAGCAGAGCTGTCAGAAGCAAGCACAGGCATTTGCACAGCTGCATTTAGTAAACTTTGTACATTCCAAGCGGGACTTTGGTCTGACTTTATCTGGGATCACATTTCTTTGTTAAATTATTGCTTTACTTCAGCAGAACTTCAGACCCTGCTATTTCAATGACAAATAGGATGGGGATTAGCTACACAAAAGCAGGAAAAAACACTCGGGCAAAAAATCTTGGATGGGTGGAATTAAGAAGAGGAAGTTGACTGTTCTGGACTGGAAATGGCCTGCTTTATTGTGCTGCAAGCTTGGTCTCTGGCACGGCAGTGCCGAGGTGGAATAGTTTTAAGAGGAGGCCTAGAGCCAGGCATGGTGGTGCACACCTGTAATCTCAGGATTCAGGAGGCTGATGTAGGAAAACCGCCAAGTTCAAGGTTGGCCTGAGAAACTTAGTAAACCCTAAGCCAGCCTGGACTACAAAATGAGACATCTCAAAAAAGAGGTGGAAAGGGGGAGCCTGATTGTGGATGATCAGGCATGGGGAATACCCCTTGGGAAGGAATTAATGATCATTTCACAGAGTGAATTAGTCCCCGTGAAAGCAGGTTGTTATGAATCAAGGCCATCCCATATCCTTGGCCTTTACCCTTGCAAAAGGCCATTTCCCTTTCTGCTTCTCTATCATGGTGGGATGAGACAAGGGTCCTCATCAGAGGCCAAAAAGATGACAACGTTCCATATGAGTTTTCAGCCTCTATTAACCTCTCTTCTTTATAAAGTACCCAGCATAAGGTATTTTGTTATCTATAGAAAATAGGTAAGAATGTGGCAGTTAAGTAAGGTGAAGAAAAAAACCAAATATATAGTTTTGCAAACCAGAGTCTCAATTTTACTTCAAAAGCAACAATGGACATTCACACACAGAGCACAGGAAGATCAGCCAGAGAACAAGGCCCAAGGCAACTTGCATGGGCATCCATGGAACCACTGCGCAGAGGTGTGCATCTGGGCTGCCCCATGTATCTCCACTTTGGAAGATTTCTTGTCCACCTTTTTTTCCTAATGAGACATCAGGAACAAAAGAGTCTCAGGAAGCAAGTGTGCTTCTTTCCATAACAGATAAAGAACTAAACTTCCAGAAGGTAGGAACTGTTTCTTCTGTATTCTAACACTTCTCATAGAAAAAAGGAGGAAGAAGAAAATCCAACACACACACACACACACACAGGCACGCGCGCGCAGGCAAAGTGGCAGGCAGAGCATTTGCTATGAAAACAGGTGCTGCAGAAAGCCCAAACCTAGAAAACAGACAGACAAGGCCTGTCACTCACTTGTGGGGCAGAATTAAGAGCTGAATCAATGACATCTACATTACATGCATTTAATTCACACAAGATTTAAAAAGTAGTTACATGTGGCAAAACACGGTGAACTAGGTCACAAGCACACCAGCTCTTTCTGCAAATCTCAAGATAAACTGCTGACATGAAAAAATGTCTAAATTATTTTAATCCAGTACTTACTTTGGCAGCACATATACTAAATTATTTTAATCCACATAAAGTAGCAGCCTAAGCAAAATGACAACCACCCCTGCCATGAGACATGTTTTAATGGTGCCAACCCCACTGCAGCCAAGGCTGCTTTCTGCTGGGATAAAAGAGGGACCACAACAAGCAAAGCCCTTCTTATTCACTTATGTACAAACTCTTATTTGCCATTTTTCTTTGCAATAGCTTTATTTTCATATACTGATCAACATTTAGCTTCATAAAGGGATTTGCAATATCATTTTTTTTACTATAGGAAAAAATACTGTTGCAACATACTGATGTTAATCCCAACCAATATTCAAAGGTATCACACATCCAAAAACAAAGAAAAACAATCAAAGATGGCAAAAGCATAGGGGAAGACATCACTTTCAGATGGTTATTATTTCACCAACAAAAGAGGCTACTGACCCTACTGAACCTAAAATAAAATCACACAAATGCAATCAACTTTTATGTTTTTTTTTTAAAAAAAACATAACCTTTAGAGAAATTCTCTACACACATCACCAATCTCATTTCTCATGGAGCAGGCCCTCATGCTGGGGCCCTGGCTGGATGCACAAGCTCACAGAGCTGATTCTCAGAGCAATGCATAAGCAGCTCCCACAGGGTAACGTCTTCCTCATGACACTGTTAACATCAGCCACCCCATTTCACAGATGAGGACACTGAGCCTGTCATCATGCCCCCAAGCTTAAGGTCCAGCCAAGCTGCATCCTCCAGTCCCACACCTGCCTGCATCCACACAGGCTCACACTACACCAGTGAGACTGATCTGTCACTTTGCCCCAAGGTGGCTGTTCTGAGGCTTGGGGGCAAAACTCCCCAGAGCTGGTGCTCATCTTCCTCTCAGTGTGGTGCCCACAGGCTTCCTGGCTGCCATTCCAAAGTGTCAGCCTTGGGGCCAACCACAGCGCTGTCACAGGGCCCCAGAAGCCATGGGCCCAACTCCTGCAGCGAGAAGATTCCTCTAAAAGAAATAAACCAAAACCAAATGCTCCGCCCTTGACTTCCCATCTTAATGTGACTTTCTCGTCTCTGAAATCAGAGAGCTCCACACTCTCTGCCATATGATGTGTGGAGCTTCTGTACATTAAATTTCAACTACAAAATCTTACAGGACAAAAAAAGACTTTACTCCTCTGTTTATGCTTGATGAGTTTCTGGAATTAACGTTTTCTAAATTGGTTCCAACTTGTACTAATGACTTCATTCAATGTGTCAAAAGTTGAACCTTAGTTTTGAAAAACAGCTTAGGTTTTTGGTATCAGAAAAGCTGAAGGCTGTAACAAAAAATAGCTTCAGGAAGAGAAGTGTCATTATAGACAACTTCGTGAAAACAGATTAAAGAACACTTAGGCTATTAATGTTTCCCTTGTTTCCCTCCAGTCTTAAAGATAAGACTGATGAAAGTAATAGTTGTAAGGATAAGAATAGCAACTAAAAAACATGTTAATGATGTCTTGCTGTGGGATGATCTTAAAAATTAATTTATAATTTTCATTCAATTTTATTTTCTCTGAATTCTGAAATAAGCTTTATTCATCTAGTAAGAAAAATGTCATCTTTGTAGGAGGAAAGAGGGAAAGATAAATAACACATCTCTTTAGAAGGGAGGTGAGAAGAAAATATTGTGTGAATAATAATTTTAATGAGGGCCAGGGATTTAGCTCAGTAGTTCCACTGCCTGCCTCGCAAGCACAAGGTCCCAAGTTCAATCCCTGGTACCAAAATTTCATATATACACACACACACACACACACACGTATATATATGTATTTCATACATATGTATATATGTATGTGTATGTATGTATGTGTGTGTATATATATATATATATATATATGAAAATTCTTTATTTTTTCTCACCAGCACACTCTTGACTATAAGAGAGCTAATTATTTGTTGTAGATATTTACATAATTCATACATATTTTGATCCTGGATATTATTTTCAGAATTATACTTGAGTAAAACCAAAAATCCAGAGCATTCAAGATGTAGTCTCCTGTATATACAGCCAAACTTAGATTACTAGAGAACTAATTATCCAGACTGAGGGTTGCTCTGGCTCTGCCTTTTCTTGATTCCCCTGTTTCGTGACACCAACTTGTAAGACACTGCCTGTTTCTCGGTCCCCAGCAGAAGGGCCCTAAGCTAGATAGGGTGAAGACAAGACTGAAAGACATCGTGATGGCTCTGGCAATATATTCATGGGATAAATGACTCCAAGACTTGAAAATTCCAAATACAGATTCATATTCCCCAGCTTATTACAAGTGAAATATATGACATAAACAATTTTATTTCACCTGTTCAATGTTACTTATATACAAGGAGTATTTCCCTTATTATCAGTATTGATTTAAGGCACACTAGGAATGTAGAAGAAACAATACAGTTAATGGTGTATCCACCCTCTCTAGTCACAATAACCAACACCAATCCTGCTGTATATATACATTTCCCCTACAAAAATCATGTATTACAATCTAGGGAACTTCATGATTAAAGACGTACCATAGCCGTCATAAGCTATTACAGGTTTATTGTGACATGCTAAATATGAGCCCCTCTGAACCAGAGCAGTGGGACTAAAACCAAAAATGAAACTGACAATTTCCCCCAAATTCCTACAATATTAAGTAAAGCTGCATTTTAAAGAGAATAGAGCATCTAAATATTGCTCTGAAGACTCTGTATTGCCCAAGGTATCACAAGTCCTTGCACAGTAAGCACATGTGTAATAATTCTCACACTCTACCAGTATTATTAAAGAGTGCGTGCCTTGAGGAAACATGAACGCACAGTCCCATGGCTGTAACATAGTGAAGGGAATGGGTGGCAGTTACTGTGAGCACGTGATCACCCAAGAGGGATCTCCTATGGAGCTGAGGATGGCGTGGACATCATTCTTAAGGAAGTTCACCTCTGAGTGTTTCCCTAGTGCCAATAGTTGTACCACTACTATTCAGTCCTTAAAGCACCTGACATGCCTGGTGGAGTTGGGGGGATATCAGCAAGAGCTCGTCTATGAGATACCCAAGACCTGAAGCTTTGGCAGGCAGGAGTCAGGGAATAAGTTGCTTGTCCTTCCCTCCTCTGGCAGGAGTTACTCAGCCCTCTCAACAACCTGCTATTGTGACACTGGAACTGAGTTTCAGAAGGCAGGACCCACGAGAAGGCGCAGGACCAGCCCCACCATGCTAGTAAGAAAAGAGAGAGCCCAATGAGGAACAGTAGAAAGAAGCATCCCTAAGGGCAGAGAGACTAAGCTGCCTCCCATCACCTAAAGGGTCTGGAAAAAATGAAGCCTATGTTTTGCTGAAATTGCCATTTGTAGGACCATGTTTCAGGGAGAACAAGAGTCCCAGAACTACCCTCCAACCAGCCCAAGACAGCACCCACTGGCCTTCCTGCACACATCCATAGGCCTTCCCTTGCCAGCATACACCTCCGCACACTGAGTGCATGGTGAGCGGTGGGGGGGGGGCACGACACATCGACAGGACATGGACAGACTTATAGTCCATCACCATGCCAGCGAAAGGAAAGTGTTCTGACTCTGGGCTATTGTTTAGGAGTTTCCACCATTAGTAACTCTCTGCCTTTCAAACTCAGCCCTTACCCCTGCCATTCCAATCCCAGCTACAGGGTCATCCCAGCACAAAATCCTTATTTAAAATGCTTAACAAGAAATACGAAAACACATATGGATAAAAGTTACTAACATCCGTAATGTATTTCATAATCTAAAGGAAAATCACAGCAACTAATTTCTTGTTCATTTTAAGTTTCCTCTTAGTGAAAAATAAACAAGGGAAAGGATGAGCTAGTTAATATTATACTTGATCCTTTAATACAAAGCACTCAGCTCCTGGAATCTAATATCCATGAGTAAAATTCACACTATGGTAGTTATATTTAAAAGGTTCCTGTTTTAGTCTCACAAGTAGAAGTTAAAGGACTGTCAAGTCTCATTATCACTCAAGTTTTTAATTAAGGCACAGCCCTACAGAAAACCCCAGGTGTAAACACAAGGGTTTTTGAGCTAGGACTTCATGTTTACTCATTAAGAGAAGCAGCTTGTCTGAGGCAGGAAGTCAGTAAAGGGACAAGAGGAAGCTACCCTGCATTTGCCATTGTGAGGAAGAACAAGGTCCTGGCCCTCTGCACCCCACTCTGGGACTCACACAGGTGAAAGACCAGGGAAGATCTTCCGCAGGCAGGTACCGATGTGTCCCAGGACATCGCTCACGTCCTCAGGCGACGCCATCTTCATAGAAATGTTGCATTTCTCCGTCTCCACAACCATCTGCAAGAACAGTGGGTCACTTATGAGTGATAAGTCCAATTTCATCCATTCTGTTTTAAATACTATCACAAAGAAATGCACCAATGTAACAGCAGTTTTTAAAGAAGCATTTCCTTACAGTGCTCATTTAAGTGTCTTCCAAGTTCAAACCCAAAGAACTGTTAGGACAGAAGAAGGGCATCAAAAACACCTGAGAATTGAAACACTGGTTTCTACAGGCTAAACTGGTAGATTCAAGAAATACCCTTTGTGATCTAATTGCTTCTCATCTACATTCAGACATGGCTTCCGCCAAGACTTACTCTTACAGTTTGTCACATTCTTGCTCTACAGTATATGACTAAGTCCCTCTGCAAGTACTCAAATAGCTACCAAAAAAGTGTTTTAAAGAAATCTCATGAGTGGTTTAAATCCTTTTCCCTGAGAGCAAAAGAAAAAAATCAAGTACTTATAAAAAAAAATTCAACCTTTCTGAGAAGAGGAAATATTTGGAAAGGACTGTATTAAAGCAATAGGGTTTTTGGTTTTTTTTAAGGTTTTGTGTTAGGCTTAACATAGAAAGAAATGTGTAGACTGAGGTTGCACAGCTGGTCCTATAAATAAGTAAAAAACCAACCTCAAAAGAGAGGATAGGTCAAAAAAGGGACACCAGGTTGAAGCAAGACACATTTCACATAAAAAAGAATTAATTTCTATAACTTTTTTGAAACAGTGCTATTATCTTGTCTCTACATGTAATCTTTTTGCATTTTCGTGGCCTCAAAATATACTCCCCATTTACTGTCTTTATTTAATCAATACAAAAATAGAATGAGGGAATTACACATTATATGTGCAAGTAACCAAATGAATTAATGAAGCAATTTTAACATTTTGCTTTTGATTTTCCTACAGGTAAATTGAAATCAATAATAATTTGTCTTTCAACATTTTAATGTTAAAAGAAGAACTAATGTAAGACATTTGTCAAAACCCCCAAATCAAAGAAAAAGTGATGAGTCCTTAAAGTGTCATTTCTCATACAAAGCCCTGAAGGAATTCGCCAACAAGTATTTCATAAGTATCACCTCTGTGTCCCTTAGCTGTATGGGCAAAAGATGTGTTTTTAGTCCTAATTTTCAAAGTATTCTTCAAATGAATGGAAAAGCCTTTAGAATTCTCTCAGGTGAAGTCTGCCTCTATCTTGTAGTCCAAAAGTGGTCCAAAAAATATCCACCTACACCCCAAGAAAAGCAGCAAGCCTTTTGGTGCATGTCAGTGATACAGTAGAAGGTGTTTACTAACCCACCTGCTGCTCCCACAAGGGGTCTCAAGCCGGCCTGTGTGCTGTCATCATCACATATCTGTACATCTGCTGCATGTTTTCCAAAGCCAGATTGTTTAGGAGGCACCGCTGGGTCTCAGCTTAACACCCACCCCCAACCTTCCCACCCTGGGTAATTATACTTTTCACTACAGGGTACTTTCACATTCTGCCCCTCTAGTGCATCTATTCAGTTCACAGTTTGGGTGTGAGTAATTAGTAATTATTTTATTCTAATTCCACTTAATCTTAACATCTAATCATACTTAATTGCACAGGATTGAAGAGAATGACAGGGAGGGGGGAAAAAGGAGATAGGTGGGCAAAGAAATGAGGCCTTCAAGTTCAACCTGACATGAAAGCACTCACAAAGCCCTGCCTAAGACGTTACCACCCCTGCATAATGTAAAGGGCATGACAAAGCCGTGGAGATGACACAGCACTGAGCAGTCTCACAGGGTCAAGGACTCCTGTCAAGAGCTGTCCCTCCTCTTTCATCTGGGAGAAACTGCACATTGGAAACACTCTTGCCTCCAAGATCCAGCAGGACACAACTTATGCCTGCTACACATTTAAAATGACAGAATTATCAGCCCTGGTGTCTTATTTGTGATTCCAATTTATCATGTGATATCATCTTCTTAAGATAGAACAATGGGGTTAAAACTTTATGAGCAAGGGCCTGAGACTGAGCTCAGTGGTTCCGCCACCTGCCTTGCAAGCGCAAGGTCCTGAATTCAATCCCCGGTACCAAACAACAACAACAAAAAAAACTCTTTATGATCAACATTTTTTTAATTAAATCTCAGCGAGCAGATCTGTGAGGTACTCTTCTTTCCTCCAACAGAATTAGCCAGGGATGGCTTGCCAGCATCACTCTACAACAGAATAAACAATTGCCCTTAGCACTTGAAGGCAAAAGTCACATAGGTGCCCAGCTGCACCAGAAACAGGCAACAGTTCTGTAACTGTAGACTGACTGCTGCAGGCCTCTGACCAAGACAGCAACATAAGATGGGACTCAGAAAATGCTGTGAAAATGACACCTATAAAACAAGGCAGAGTCTCTCTGGTTCCAGCAAGGAGGCAAAGAACAGTAATGCAAGTCACATCTCAAAAACTCAGGGGCTGGAGATTTAGCTCAGTGGTTCTGCTGCCTGCATTGCAAATGCAAGAACCCAAGTTCAATCCCTGGTACAAAAAAAAAAAAAAAAAA
>NW_022900922.1:17589544-17596789 GCF_012274545.1 Fukomys damarensis
AAAAAAAAAAAAAAAAAACCTCAGTAATACAATCCTTCCCTTCACTCACACACAGTGCATGACTGTCTGTCCAGGTGCTCCACATTTATAGATTGCAGTAATCATTAAAATAGCAATGACACAAACAATAAATAAGGGAAAGAATTCTTAATCGGGTCAGACTGTGAGTGCTGCACACCAATACTGTCATCCTTAAGACTGTATGTAAAATAAAATCAAAGGGAGAGATGTCAAGGGACCTGAGGTTATGGAGGTTAGAATCCAAAGGTGCAATTGATAAAATACAATGTTCACCCTGAATATACTGAGTCCTGACTGGTGTGTGCATGTGAACATATGACATCTTCTCAAGCAATAATAAAACCCACCAAACTGGGGCTGAGGCAAGTGCGTGTACACTCAACTCCTTACAGAGGGGACACAGAAAGGACAGGACTACACGGTGTGATCCCAGCAGCCACCTGGGAAAGTCAGTCTTGCTCTACCATGTCCTTTCTCATCATTAATTGTCACAGTCAAACCCCCTCCTAAATACAGCCCTCTGCTCCCACTCTGAGCTCAAATCATGGGCAGAAACACCCCCAAATTTAGGCCAGCTAGGAGGCCGCAAGTTAAGCTGCGATGTAACCATTCACAAGCAATCATTCACTCCAGCATCAATCAGTTTGACCATTTGGGCAAGCATATGTTGCAGTGATTTTTTTTTTCCAAACTCCAGTTTCTGGAAAGTGATAAACATACAGTATGAAGCACAGCTCTAAAGTGAACTGTGGAAAAGTTCCAAGGAGTTATACATAGTTTCTATTAACATAAAGTGATAGTGCTGACAATTTCATTTAGGAACATTACCAATAAACCACATACACTTTAGAGTCTTCAAAACTAAAATAAAACAAAATAATAAAAGGTGAGAGCAAGAATCAATAGACTAGAAAACAGAAAAATCAATGACATCAAAACAACCAATAAAACTGAAAACCAAGTTTTTGATAAATAAAATTGATACCTATGTTATGATTTATACCTCAATATTCTCCCAAATCCTCATGTACTCACAGGTGGGACTTTTGGAAGTGACTAGATCATGGCTGTGTGATACTTGAGCATAGATGTGTAATATTGGATCGTGGTGTGTGACACTGGATGACAGGTGTGTGATATTGGATCATGGGTAGATGATGCTGGATCATGAGTGTGTGATGCTGGATCATGGGTGATACCGGATCAGTTCACTGATTGGCTTAGAATTGTTCTGCATGTGGGTGATGAATTTACTGAAGAGGGAAAGCCCCACCCTGGTGATGAGTAGAACCAACAGACAGACTTGTAACCTGGATGAAATAAAAAGGGCAAGCAGAAGGAAGCTGCAGTACTTCCTGTCTGCCATACTGTGGACTGTTTCTCCTATGCAATGCCCCTCTGTCACCCTGCCTTGGAACCAGCTGACCATGGACTGAAACCTTTACAAACTATAGCCAAAATAAACCTTTCCTCCTTTAATTTGTAGGTGTAGGTATTTTGTGCCAGTAATGAGAAAGTATGTAAGATACACTAACAAGAGTAATAAGAAGAGGGTGACCAAATTATCAATATCAGGGAATGATGTCATAAAAATATTAGGGTAGATACTAGGAGCAACTTTTAATAAATTCCAAACATGAAATGGATAACTTTCTAAAAAAATAAACAAACAAAACAAACTACCAAAGCTCACTCAAAAAGAAATCCATAAATAAGTCTGTGAGGTATCTATTAGAGAATTGCTATTTGTAGTTAAAACCTTCCAGTGTCACAGGTTTTCTCATGACCCAGACAACTTCACTGGTAAATTTGATCAAACATTTAAGGAAGAATTAATGATATGTCCACATCAAAAAGACTAAAAAGGATGGACAACTTTCATTTCATGCTGTAAGACCATGATTACTCTAATACAAAAGTGCCAGACAAAAATATTGAAAAGAAAAAAGGAAACTACAAGCCAGTAATCCTCACAAACATCAGTACATAAGATTTTTCACAGAATTTTAACACATGGCATGCAATAATGTACAAAAAGGATAACAAATCATGACCAAGTAGGGCATACCCTAGGAATGAAAGATTGATTTAATACTAAAAAAACAATAAATATAATTCAATTTTTAAAACAGGAAGGATGGAGGGAGGGAGTGAGGGAAGGAGGGAGCGAAGGAGGGAGAGGAAGGTAGGGAGGCAGGCAGGGAGACAGACAATAGTAGATCATAAAACCATCTCAATAGAAAACAATTTTACAAAAATCCAACAAGAATTTCCAATAAATTCTCATTGAACTAGGAACAGAAGGGCACTTCCTCAATTAGAAAACAGGTATTGGTAAAAAAAAAAAATTTTTTTTAAAGCCTACAGCTAATATCGTATTTGACAGTACAAAAATGAAGACTTTCCCTCAAAGGCTGCGAATAAGACAGGAATGTCTGGTCTTGCCCCTTCTCTGTAGCACTGTCCTGCAGGTGTAGTGCAGTTACCAAGATTTGCTCTTTCCCACTTACAATCTAGTTAATTAGCCTTTTACATTTTTGTGAACACCTACAGAAAATAGGAGACTCCTGAACAGAAACCAACCATGATTTCATCATTGAAGGCACACCAATGGGCATGCAGCCACGCCTGCCTGCATAGACCCCTCCACCCCACCCCACCTCACCCACTTCAAAGTCCAGAAGGTGACACAGAGAACTCAGATAAACACCTACACACACAGTGGGTGCTTGCAAAAGGGGAACCCCAAAATAATAGGACTAAGATACTAATTCCTGATTAGGCCAAAATGTACCCATATTCACATGGACACATGATTCTCCACAGGGAAAGAATGAGTTCAGGGACACAACAATAGGAAACAAATGGCACAGGGACAAGTGGATATAACACATATATCTAAAAGACATTTAGCCAGATGTGGTGGCTCACACCTGTAATCCCTGTGCTCCTAGAGTGCTGAGGCAGAAGGATCAGAAGTTCAAACCCCACCTGGGCAATTTAGCAGTTTAGTGAGAGGTTATCTCAAAATTAAAAAAAAAAAAAAATTAAAAGGGTGAGGGATGTAGTTCAGTGTGAAAGTTCAATTCCTAGTATTGCAAATAAATAAAACTTAGATCTAAACATTGTTTTCTGTATAAAAATTAGTTAAAATGTATCATGTATGAAGATAGATAACTTAACTCTTTAAAGATCTAGAACATTCTGAGGCCTGGGGTTGAGCAAAAATCGCACAGTATGATAGCACAACCATAATCCATAAAATAAAATATTGACAAACAGGGCTTCATCAAAATTTGAGACTTCTGTCCTTTGAAAGACACTGTCAAGAGAATGCAAAATTAAGCACAGATAGGGAGAAAACATGTAGGAATTACACAGCTCAAAAATGGTTTCTACCCAGAATCTTATTTTTAAAACTTCTCAAAACTCAGGACAACAAACAACCCAATTGTTAAAATTAAGAAAGATGTGAATGATGTTTCACAAAAGATGGTGAGGAATACACAAATAAAAAGATCTAATATATTTAGTCATGAGGGAAATGCAAAATAAACCACAATGATAAAGCACCATGTACCTACCATATACCTATTAGAGTATTTTTCTTGTTTTTGCTTTCCTTCTTTCTTTAGGTGCTGGGCTTAACATATGAGGCAAGTACTCAACCTTTAAACTACACACTCAGTCCTAGCAATGGATAAGTGGCTAAAACTAGAAAGACCTATAATATCATTGCTGGGAATGAGGCAGTAGAACTGGAACCCTCATATATTGTGGGTCATAATGTAAAAGGGTTCGGGCTGCTTTAAGAAACAGGTTGGTAGGTAGTTCCCCCAAAAGTTAAACATGTGATTACTGACTGGATTAGCATGGTTCTGGGTGAGGGCTGAATGGATTTACTGAAAATGGAAAGACCTACCATGGGTGTGGGCAGCATCAACCAATAGGGTTGTAGCCTGGAGGGAATAAAAAGGAAAAGAGAGGCTCACTGTTACTGCTGCTCTTTTCTGCTTGCCCTGCCATGGACTGTTTCTCTTCAGCCTGCCTTGCAACCAGCCAAATATAAACTGAAACATAAACTGTGAGCCAAAATAAGCCTTTTCTCCTTTAATTTGTGGGTGTTGGTTATTTTGTACAAGCAATGAGGAAATAACTAAGGCACCACACTTCACTCCTTAGCATTTATGCATGAGAAACAAAAGCATATTTCCAATTAAAGCTTTGTATATTCACGAGTCTGGGGATTTAGCTCAGTGGTGCCACCACCTGCTTCACAAGTGCAAGGTACAGAGTTCGATCTCTAGTACAAAAAAATAAAAAATTGTATATTCATTGCAGTTGTATTTGGCACAGCCAAAAATGGAAGTAACCAAATGTCCATCACCAGGTGAATGGATAAACAAGCTGTGGCAGAGTGAAACAATGGAATGCCACTCAGCACTATGGAGGAAAGAGGCGAAAACACAAATTAGTCACAAAATAACTAAACTAAAAGAGAGCAGACAGGAACAGTGCAAGTTTGAGCCCAATGGGAGCAACTCATTAAAACACTGTCTCAAAATAAAAATTTGAAAAGGACAGGAGATGAAGCTCAGTGAGAAGGGCACGGGTTCAAAATCTAGTGGGGGTAGATGGGGAAACCAAAACAAAATCCAATGCATAGCTTCAGGAACTCAGGATGGAGAAGGCTGGCTCCCGCAGGCGCAGTCACTCACACTCACCTGTGCTGGCTTGGTGCACACAACTCCATGAATCTCCAGGTAGCTGAAGGTCAACTCGAGCTGTAATGAGGGGAGAAGGGAAAAGAGAGGCCTGTAAAGAGGATTTAAAAACACACAATTCAAGGTTCAAAAAAAATGCTATAATTAAAAACAGCCGTGTACTTTATTGCCGATAACACCTAGTACTCTATAAATGCAATGGAAAAAACTTGTTGAACTAAATTGTTTAGGAGATGATGACAAGAAAATGGATAGATATAATTTTTTCAAGTATTTGCAATCCATATCCACTGCATCTGCAGAGATGAGGAAATACAAAAAGGGATGCTGCTGGTGATAGCCCAAGAACACCTCTAGAAGCAAACCCAGGCCGACCTTCGCTGTGCTCCCTGGCAGCATGGTGCACCAGGAACACTGGCAGGACACATCCTAGAGCAGAAAATCCCTGAATATTCCTATTTTCAGGGAGTGGAAATAGAAAGAAAACTCCTCTCATGAGACTCCCTTGGTCAGTTCACAGACCCTTGTGAAGAGCTACTGTGTATGCATTTTCATTAAGCACTCTTTGATGCAGTGTCAAAGTTTTTGAGTTAACACATTCCTGCTGTCTTGAACCACTCATACACGCATGCCTGTCCCATGCTGCCCAGTGGAGCAGTCATGCATACTGCACTGGTGGTTCAGAGCTGCCCAGGAGGGAGACAGACAAATTTTGGCCCCATCAAGAACATGGTGAGCCTAAAGGCAGGCCCTCAAAAGACCTTTCTCTATAAGCTGTACCCCAGTACAGGACCTCCAGCCCCCAATTTAAGCCTCTGGGAGTGTTGGGAGGACTGTGAGACACTTGCAAAGCAACCTGAGGGCAGAAGTCTTCCAGATTATTATGTTTCTCATCCCCACCCCAGACAATTATCTGAACCTGCAAGATTTTTAGAACAATTATTCTAAGTAATTTGCTTTTATTAACATTTAATATTCATACACACTCTCTCCTTTTGCACTCAGATTTCATTGCTATGTGAAATGTCTTTGATTAGAAACGTCTGATACTGTAATTCTACCTGCTAACAACAGGTTTGGGAATGAACCACAAGCCCCATGGGCATCAAGCCAACGAGTGGGCACAGGTTCACACAGGTGTTTGAATTCACAGCCTAAGCACTGTGACCACACAGCTGGCAGTGCCAGGGATAGAAGCTGGCACTTGATCAATTAGGCTCATGGAGGTTATTCAGAGGTCAACTAAGATTCTTCTACTGCACCTAAGGGTTTTCACTGAGATGGCAAAGCACTGGCATCCAGGAAAGACTGGTGAGACTTCAACTAGGTCCTGGAGAATGACTTCCTTTATTAAGCAAAAAGGATGGACAGGGAAACTTGGGTCAAAGAAAAAGAATTTGTAAAGGCATAGAGGCATTAAAAGAACTCAGATGAGAGACAAACTGAAAGTAGATCCCACAGTACTGGCAATCAATAAGCAATGAGTGGCCTCTGCGATTAGTCCAGTCCCAGGTTAATAGTAATAGTGTAGTAGGAAGTCTCTAAGGCATCTTAAAAGGCATCTCAGTAAGGATCAAATCATGCTCTCATCTCACCCATGACTAGTTTTTATCAGGCATTTGCTCCCAGTCCCCATAACTGATCCTCCTTAACTCTAGCCCACCCCAAAGACAGTTCAAAGAATGCCACTAGATCAAGTTTACAGGGGGTCGAGGATTTAGCTCAGTGGTGCCTTATCTGTCTTGCAAGTTCAAGGTCCTGAGTTTGAGCCCCGATACCACAAAAGAAAAAAAAAAGTTTATGGGCAAGAGGCGAAAGGGAGACTAATAAGGAAGCTGAGACAGATACAGGCTACATGAAGACCTGACAATATTTTTAAGTTTTATCAGCAGATACTACTGACTGATTAGATAACAGGAAAGAATTAACCAGGTCTACTACCAGCTCCCCACCAGGCTCCTGCTTACCAGATCCTGAACCTCAACAAGAAAGTGCCCACCACACAGGCAACAGAGTACATCTCAATGCAAACTCTACTATTCTATAGCCCAAGCCTCAGCCCCACAGCCAGACACAGAGGCCCTGCCATCTTTTGGGCCTGACTACCTGCCCCCACAGTTTCCTCCAGCACCCTCCTCCAATACTCCCACTCCCTAACACCCCATGCTACTCCCAGACTGCCAACCCTTTGCCTAGCAGACATCTGGGGATCCTTCAGCCCATCTTGTCTGCAAACCCTTCCCTGATCTGACACTTATCCAACCACTGAAAACAAAACTGGGGCTTGGGAGGAGGAGGTGATGGCAAATCTCTATTTCTCCATCCAGGGCGCCTGCTTGAGATTAATTACCAAGATGTACAACTCTGTCTTGTGAATTTAACTACATATGTAGCCCATCTCACATATATACTGACAGGAAAGAGAATATGCTTAATTGTATATGGCTTTATACAAAATAGACATGTTTAATCACCCCTCTGAGAGGCGGAGGGGGAGAGG
>NW_022900922.1:17597140-17624150 GCF_012274545.1 Fukomys damarensis
GAGAGAGAAGGAGGGAGGGAGGGGAAGGAGAGGGGGAGGGGGAGGGAACAAACACCAGTGCCTATTTTCTGTTCATGTTCAGAAAGTTTACATATTGGCACTGACCTTACTTCTCAGCCAAGACTCAGGCAGACACTCAGAATCTAGCTTCTCTAAGGCAGGAAGCTTCCAGCAGACCATGGCAGAAGAAAATCTTTCTGTCTTAGAGGGTCGACAATACCAGAAACAATGTTCGAACAGCCCTGGTCAGGGTGGTGTGAAATGTTGCAACCGCCATGGTGGAGCCGTGCCTTTGTTCAGAGCCAGAGCAGGGAGAGACAAGACAGGGCCGCCTGGAGGATAGCAACGACCTTCCAGGAAGGCAGTGCACCTTCTCGTGTCAGAATATTTTAAGCTAAGCATAGAAGTCTTGGCTGTTTCCTCCATCCCACAGAATTTCCTACTGCAATCAATGTTTCAACAGTGGGGTAATGCTTAACTCATCCCTTCCATCCTGCCTTTGGGTATTTTAGTTATGGGTGGTTCGGGCCAACTTCAATGCCAGGATGATTGATTTCACTTGTTAAGACATTATAAACAGATTCATTTTGTATCATAAAAAAAGGTCTAGGACGAAACATCTTTTTCCTTGGAGAAGTTTCATTAAAGTTCAAAATGTGTCTGTTCTGAAAGAAAAAGGCAGCAGGTACCCTAATTCTATAACTAGCAAACCGAGGTGGCAAATCAACAGATCCCTATATTTAACACTTAAGTACACATTCACAAAACAGAACCTATAGTACACATCTGCAATCCTAGCACCCTGGGAGGCTGAGGCAAGAGGATTATAGACACAAGCCCAGAGTAGACAATTTAGTGAGACCCCGTCTCAACAGGCCTGGAGATATACCTCAGTTGCAAAGGCCCTGGGTTCAATCCCCAGTATAAGAGCGGGGCGGTGAGAAAAACAGTGGGTGGGTGACTAAAAGCAAAATTTTAAGAACAAGAAAGAACTAAGAAAATGAGCAAATAACATTACAGCCCAAGCATCTGAGCTCAATAACTGTAAAAGCAGCTACCAAATCATACCCATTCCCTGAGTATGTGGTAGGCCAGGCAGCTCACCTCAGAAAAAGCAGGAAAGGTAGGATGTGGGGAAACAACTTCTTCCCTCCTACTCATGACTTGGGACTCTTTCTGCACTCCAACTGTCCATCAAGATTTCCGTGAGAATCCCCCAGGACAACGTCTTCCACATACACCTAGCTGAGTTCCGGTGTGCCTAAGCAGGGGCTTTGCAGCCAGGCTTCCTTAACTAAACATCTGTCACGGGAAGTGTGATCTAGGGCAAGTTAGTGAACCTTCCCCTGTGCCTCAGTTTCCTCATCTGTACAGTGGGGGAAAATGATAGGTCCCACACCTCATGGTTCTCATAAGATTTTAAGGATTATTTACTAAAAGAGCTCTCGTTTACTAAAATGCTACTTACCAATAGCTTTTTAGATGTTACCATTCAGTCCACATCCTATAGAAATGATGCATCCTTTTGATTGCCATAACAAAATAAGCCATTATTATGCCTAATTCGTGCACTCTCAGTTTTGATTTTGTCAGGTGTCTTGGAGTAAGGGGCATCTCATTGAAACTGCTGAGTGGACCTCTAAAGAGACTAAGCAATGCCTAGTTCCTTCTCACAGGTGACATGGGGCACGGGAGGGCTGTGGAGTCACAAGGCATTAACCTTCTTTAGGGTTACGAAGGTTATTGCCCACATTGCATAGCCTGAATAAAACCTGCCATTACTAGACCAGAGGAAATGCAAAACAGAGTTGAAACAGCAGGAACCACACCCTGGCTGAGGGAGAAAAATGGCATGGAAAAGGCCCTGTGGGGACAGAGAATAACAAAATGCTTCTCTGCTTTTCTTGGGCCGCCCTTGCACAGGGGTGAAAAACAGGCATCTTCACAACCTTTAGGGGGTCCTGGAAGGGAAGGAAAGTGTGGGGGTGGGAAGAGAACTCCAGACTCCTTAGCCCAGGTCACAGGTCTCTGTGGCTGAGATGCGAGTGTGTGTTGTGCTGGAGCGCTTTTGAATGTGTAAATGTGTGAGTGTGTGTATGTACGAGTGTGACAGAGTGTGTGGGAAGAATGTGTATGAGTGAGCATGTGAAAGACCGAGTGTGTGGAAGAGACAGACAGTGTGTGTGTTTGTGTCTGTGTCTGTCTGTGTCTGTGAGTGTGTGAAGAGCAGATCCTCAGCCACTTACCTTGGTGGGGATGCGTGCTGTCACCAGGAAAGCCCGGCATGACGTGAGCACCTGCAAAAAGAAGCAGCAACATCACCTTAGGTACCAACAGTGGGCCTGGTGGCTCTGGGGTGACCACAGGATTTAGTGGCACTGAAGCCTCAAATGCTGGGGCACATGGAACGATCAGTCTCATGACACATGAGGGATCCATCTTCTTAAGAAAGTGACAGGGGATGGCTTGCCAGTCTCACAGAATTAGTTTCCCTTAGGAGACCCTGCATCCAGGTCTGCACTGAGCATAGCAGTCCTAAAATCTCAAGGGAAGTCAGTAAGCCCCAAGGACCAACAGATAATTTCAGCTGAGTAGGTGAGACAGGTCTCTGTGGGATTAAAATACAGGTATCTTACATATTCATCCAGCCCGTACATCAACAGCAAACTTAATGAAAAAGCCAAGTATTCATTCACACACTCCTCCAACAACTGCCACCCACTTCTGCCCTCTTCTATTCTACTCTGAGAATTCCAGCTGGCAATGTTTCTGTAATTCACAGGCAGCAGAAACAAGCCATATTTCTGAAATATCTTCCCTTACTATCCTTCCCAGCTGCGTCTCTGAGTCACAGATAATATTCATGGAAATTCCCTTTCTGACACTCAGCTAATAACATGCATGTGGCCTCGGGGTCCCATGTGCCTACAGTGCCCTCTGGTCCAACCAAGGTCCCTGCCAATACACAGGGGCTAAATTAGATGTTTGGAATTAAGTAGGGTACCTGTGCCCAGCCCTCACTGCCCAGCTTGCCATTCTGCAACTTGGAGTCCTAGACCTCTGAGCTTTTGAAACAGAGAAAGGAGACTTCAATCCTTCTCAATTCCTTAGAGGTGCACTACCATTTTGTTTTTCAAAGAACTTCCATGTCACTAAATCCTTATGCAAGGGAGACTCACATGCTAGTCCGAGAAGCTAGATCTGAACCAAACCTCAGAAACTGTAAGCCAAGGCTCCCAAGAATTAGAGGACTTCTCCAAGATGGACAAGCTTTGCCCAGACCCAATCCAAGGGCAGAACTGCTAATCCAAGCACAGAGGGTGAATCAGTGAGGGCACCTCAGTGCTGGCTTTATGCTCTCCACCATCTCCCTAACCCCAAGCAAAAAAGTTGGGTTTTCCTATAAAACACCTCAGTGAATAATCACAGGTCACCACTGTGGGGACAACTCAAGTCACTACCATGAGACAGCTGACACAGGCAGCTCTCCACTGTGGCTGGGCAGTGTGAGACTGAGCGAGCGGGAAGGGTGGAGGGAAAACTGCAAGAAGGGCCTGGCCAGTTCCAAACCCTGAGGCTCAAAGGCCTCAGTCACAGCTAAGCAGTAATCTAGGTCGAGGGTTGACCTGGACTCACTTTTCTTGCTTGACCATGAAGGTGACATGCTCAGAAACCCTGGTAACAAATGACTTCTGAAAGCAGAGTCACCTGTAGGTGTCTGTGTTGAAATATCCCTTGCACAGGGAACCAAATTTCAGCTCTTCTCTCTAGAGAAGGGTCCTTTCTCCACCAAGGGCTTGGGAACAGGAGACTTTCCAGCAACAAGCATCGGAAAGGCAGGACGTGTGGAAAGTACAGATGGAATAGTGAGAGGAAAAGTGACATAATTCACAGGATTGTTGTTCAAAAAAACAACTGGGGATGGGGGTTGGAACAAGGTCTCAGCATGTAGTTCGGGCTACCCTTGAGTTTGCGATGTAGTGCAGGCAGGCCTAGAACTCATGGCAATCCTTCTGCCTCAGCCTGCTGAGTGCTGGGATTATAAGCTTGCACCACCATGCCAGGCTCAAAACTTATTAAGAAATTCAAGATGATGACAACAAAGGATAAGGGAGGAGCAGGTCACTCTTGAGTTGGTAACCTGTGCACTGTGTCTGCCGGTCATGATGCTGTCCCTGAGCAGGAGCTGCCTGTGGAGAACCCTACATGCCGTGAATGGACAAGAATCTGCAAAAGCACAGACACTGAATCCTCAAGGCCACTGTATTCAAAATCATTACACTGCCATAACACAGATCAGTAAACTGAGCTGCAGAGACTCCCTCAATGTCATACATTAGGGCTGAAAGAGGAGCCACACTCAGCTTCATCTATTAACTGCAAAGGTGATGGTTTTGTTGCTGCTGCTGTTTTTCTGTTTTTGCAGTACTGAGGACTGAGCTTGGGTCCGTCACACTAAGCTACCTTCCCTGCCCTTTATATTTTTTATTTTTATTTTTTTTTTGAGACAGGGCCTCGCTAAATTGTTCAGGCTGGTCTTGAGCTTGTGGTCCTCCTACCTTAGCTTCCCAGAGTGCTGGGATAACAGGTAGGACCCAGTGGGAAAGGACACACTAAGTACAGTCTGTGACTGGGAGCGATCCATAACGAGCACCTTCCTTAATATACCTAGAGCCAACTTTTAACGTTCTCTCTTCAAACCCAGGTATGTCCTAGAGAGGTGAACTCTTCTCTTATTGCTACTAATCAACTTTTGGCTAAGACAGTAGCACTCAGAAAATTGAGAGTTCGGGGGCCTTTTGGCAAAGGGCATAAGGAATCTTATTGCACCATATGCAAGTAATAAAGTAGAATTTAGAAGGGAGATAAAGAACACCAGAGCAGGCATGGCCACTTTGTCTTTTTCTTGTGCTGGGGAACAGGCTACCGATGACTGCGTTATGAGCTCCAGACTCATCTTAAAGGGTAAAGGACCTATCTATTTCCCAGAACACAGCCTGTGCTCCACTGAACACTAGAGTTCTCTGCTTCAGCTCAGCCCCAGGATATGACCTGTCTTCCAAATACTGCTGCTTTCTTATGGAAACAGAAAAAATTAAGAAACACTGACAGACCTGATGACCAGCATGGCTACAAGAAGCCAGACTCCTCTCCTCACCCTCTCTCCCTCATTACTTACAAAGCAGCACATGACTCACAGACACCACTGTATGATCAATCCCTAATCTCTCTAAGAATCTCAAGTCCATGAAACCTCTGTATAGAAGTGAAGTCATAGCCAAATCAGGAAACTTACATGCCGAAGGTCCCAAGATCACCTGGTTAAGACCTCAAACCCTGGGTATCAGCTGAGAGCAGGTTCAGAGAAACTGTCCCTCAGCCAGCAGTCAGCTGCCAGCTCAGCTCCCACAGAGCAGGACTGAGCCTGCCCCTGCCCCACTCCAGTGCAATCTCCTCCTCCTCTCCTCAGAGTTTCAGGGAGGCTCACAGCCAAAGCCCCATGCAGGAACTGGTCAGCTCTCCAGTGTTTAGAAAAGTATATTTAGCTCTGAGAACTGTTCCTGTAATATCCACCCAATTCTTGCTGCATGCACCATCTTGAAAGGTCTGCAAACGTCATCTGGATTAATCGTCACTGCACCCCATTTTAAGATGAGAAAGTAGAAGCACACAGAGGCAAGGTGACTTGCACAGGTCAACCAGAAAGCACACAGGAGACCAGGGACTCAAACGTAGAGATCCTGCTCCAAAGATAGGGTTCCCAATGACAGTGACTCTCAAATCTCACCTTTCTAAGAGCTAGAGCCCACAGTAATCTGCAGCATGGGAACACAGACCAAAGAACTGTAAAGCCACAGGGAGAAGCAAAGAGATGCAAGGGTTACCAGTAGCATGAGGTATGTTGGGGTATCATAAGGAAAAGAATCTTCCTACTGGTAGGTTGCCTGTACAACTCTGATCTCCTACTGGCCTGTTACTGGCTGTGGTCTCTGTGTCTTCATTTCTGCCTACCTGAGTCTGCAGTACCTCTCTCCTCTAAGTCTCCCCTCACAGCTCCTCCACCTTTCCTTGGGCCCCTCTCTGCCGTGGCTGCCCCAAACTTCCCTGTCTGGCCCCATCTCCCTTCCTCTGGTACCACACCCTGCCTTCACTTTGCCCTCTGCTCCTGGCCTCTGCTTTGTAGGAATAACTGCAGAGCCTAGATTTTATTTCTACCTTTTGAAAAACAACAGACACCGATCACAGAAGAAATCCTACATTCTGGAAGATTCTCTCATCTGTAACACAGCCACAGAGAAAGGTGAATAAAACACACACAAAAAAAAAAAAAAATCACAAAACACTTTGACACCATTATAGCACAAGCACATGGGAAATTATGGGATTACAGGTCCTGTGTGACTTTAATTAATAAATCTTTAAAACTAACCTTAATGCATGCACCCAAACACCTGAAATAGGGCAACAGTCAGCAGCATAAGTCAGGCTGGCCTTTCCGCCCCACTAACAGCCCTCTCAACCAGCTGGGGACCTGCGTTCCTCTCCTGCCCTTCCTCTCCAGCCACCACCATGGGGGTGTTCCTGAGATCACTGATGGGGGATTCAGTGTACTGAGGTCAGTACATCCAAAACAAGAGGGAAAAAAATCTCCGAATGTTTGTATGGATTCCCTCCTGGGTAGAGACCAACATGTTGGCCACGTGCAGATATATCAAGTTCTCTAGGTGATCATTTCTGCCCTTACCCCAGTAGCAACACAGCTCCCAATGTGTGACCCTCTACGTCAACTCCCTGTTTGAAGGGCATTTCAAAGGTAGGGTAAGCATATACTGTCTTCTGCAAACTGGACACAAGCTAAAATGATTCGTTTAAAAAGGGACAGGTCTATGAAGGAGCCCAGACTTTAAAAAAAGACAGATGAGCCACAAAAGTGTTGTGCTGGCTGGAACAATTTCTGGAGTCCCCAAAGACATGGAGGGATCTTACAATATCTGCAACAGGGTGGAGTAAAATAGGGGAAACCATCCAAAGTCACTCCACCATATTCTAGGACTGCACACTTGGATGCACACTATTATAGTGATACTTTAAAGTGGGAATGAAAACTACAAATGCTACTACTCCAAGCAGAATTGTGTATCTTGCTCTATCTATGCAAACTAAGCTGATAAATTTCAATTGTACCAGGAACCCTAATCAACTCAACCACTCAAGTTCCCTGGCTGGCTCTAAATTGCTCTAGGATTTGGGGCCCTAGAGGATATGCAGTGCATAGTACCAATTCTAGCAGGATGGGAGGAAACCACACCAGAAACTCCACTCAGATTCCCGGTTGATGAGCACCAGGGTAGTATGCACTCTGCCTGTGGGATAATTAACTCTTCCATTTGCCCTGGACAGTGCCAGTTTGGGTACAGAGAATCTCGCATACCAGGAAACCAGGCCTTTGGTCCTTCTCCTTGCTGGGATTTGGGCATCAGGAAGACAGATTTAAATTATTTTCTGCTAGTTTCTAGCTGTACATACCTGAGCAAATTAATTAATTTCCAGCAAGTTGTGATAGTTGCAGGGCACTACAGAGGAGCAACCTGTGACCTCCAACAAGAAGGCCTCAAACAAGAACATCCCCACCCTATGACTCTTACGTGATAAGAAGTAAAAGACAAACACAGATAAAGCCCTAACCCAGCACCCAGCATATTGATGCTAGATATGAGCTCTTAACATAACTTAAAGAATAGCATCTTTGATTTAGATTCCTTACGTAAAATTAAGTAGTCATTCCTGTTGGATTTTTAAATGCCAGTTTTTGTCAACAAAGCAAAGCAAATAACGAAAACTACAAAGACATTGAGATGTCTCC
Organism: Fukomys damarensis; assembly: GCF_012274545.1. NCBI lineage: Eukaryota > Metazoa > Chordata > Mammalia > Rodentia > Bathyergidae > Fukomys > Fukomys damarensis. Next base: position 17,605,005 of record NW_022900922.1, read on the forward strand.
TAGGAGGAGATTTTCTATCCAGTACACATTTTTTTCACTTTGAAGGAAAATGATTTTCTTGCAAAATTTTAAAAACAAACAAACAAACAGGGGTGGGGGACACCAGAGGGAAACTATGGGCTTAGCCAAGGAACCTCTCCCACAAAAGCCAAGCCATGGTTTCCCTGCCAGCTTCCCAGGAAGGCCCTTTCTTCCATCACGGCCTTAGCATGCAAACCACACGTCCAACTTCTATCAAGAGTTTCCTCTCCCTTAAATTGAAATGCAGCCAGCTTTTCTCAACTTTTAAATTCTAAATTTCACTTTGAAACATTTATAAAAATTCTCCATTCTGTTAAAATTTACAGCTTAGTAAAGAAACCTTAATATTCTTATGGAGATGACCTATAATGAGGCTGTCTATAGAAGCCTTTCAGCTCCACATCTTAACTCCACTGCATAAAGCCTGCTGCTCTGCAGGCCATCCATAAATCCATTCCCTATAAAGCCACATCCTTTTCTGCTGACTAGCAGAAGAGACCTGCTTGAAAACTGGGCTCTACTTGCCAGACATTCAGTCTTATACCCACGAAGGGTTCTCTAATTTACAAAAGACATAAATGATACATGCTACTTTGCCCTCCCTTCCAAACTCCCCGCTCCCAGTACACCACAGACAAGACCTCATAAATCTTGCACGCACACACAAACACACGGACGCACACATGCATCCACCCACGCAACACATGCACGCAGGCACACACACTCCTAGGTGAGGGAGAAAGGCCAATGGTAAGGTTTATCACCACTGTGGGGAGTTATGAGTGACAGATGTTAAGGGACTTGTACAAGATCACACAGGATGTGGAAGGAGAATTAACTCTGTTTCGGCGTGAGCCTGTGATTCCACACACAGCTCTATCATGATCACCAACCTCCCTGGCCAATGCAGGAGGACATTCTACCTAAGAAAACACACAAAAGGCATCATTTGTGCTAGTCACTGGCCCAAAATCCCTTTTAAAACTGAAGTACTGTACTCTGCTTGACCTGCAGCTATAGGATAGATTGGCAGTGTGCCCTGGCAATGGAGATTCAAATAGCCAAGTGCCAAGTCTGCACCCCAAAGCCCATGGACCAAACCCCGCCCCTACCCATTTTTACAGGTGAACTTTTATTAGAACACAGTCATGCATATTTGGTCATTGTCTGGCTCTGGCTTCCGTCACACCAAACCAACAAAGTCCAGTAGATACAAAAGAATTTATGGCTCACAAAGCCCTTGGAGAGAAAAAGGTCACCAATTCCTGATTCAGTGGAGTAGGAGGCAAAGTTTGGGCTTAAACTGTCCTGGTTTGAACCTGAGCTTTAGTATTCACTATTGATGTGAAATTGGGCTAATTCCTGAACCTTCTCTGTGCCTCAGTTTCTTCCTGTGGAAAATGAGAGAAATAACAGTGCAAGGAGCTGTGGTGGTTAAATGAATTAACACATGTAAAGTGCTTAGAGGACTTCAACACATGTATAGAGTGTCTATCACTGTTGTCTATATTTCAATGTTGTAATAAATTATGTGACTGTAATAGCATTAAACTGACAGCCCTATGACCCTACCGTGAGCAAGTTACAATCTGAGGACTTTTCCTTACCCAAATTGAAAGTAAGGGGTTGGAAATCAATTTTAATGGCAGCCCACTAGTAGAGCCCCACAAATCAGATGGGTGCCCATTATTCCTAGAATGGAGCCATCTCGGGTCAATGGGGAAAAGAAGACAGCACCTAGCTCCAGCCCATAAGGCTGAACAAAGTTTCTTGCTGAGGTCCTCAAGCCTGGCACACCTTTTAGTACTGGGTGAGTAATGTGCAGGGCTCCCCAGGTCTTTGTACAAGGTGCCTAGTAAAAGACTTCTCCAGTCATCGCTGTTTTTATATTTATGTTTTGAATAGATTATAAACAATGGAGACACAATCATCCCAGGAGTACAGAAAAAGCACAAGATGACCTAACGTTTGCGTTGACCCAATTAATTAACCACTTTCCTGGCACAGGGCCACCTAGCCTTCTCTCCAACGTGTACGTGAGGAGTTGCCAGGACGTAATGCTAGCTAAATATCTCACCACTAAGAAATAGCTAGAGTTGAGCATGCTGTGTTCCCTTGACCTACAGATAAAGAAATGGACCAGGAAAAGGATGTGTCTGCTTGCATTACAGCTTGTACTTTGTTTCAAGTAACAGAACTTTGGCACAAATAAATTTGGAGGAAATGTAATATTTTTTCATAGTCAAAATGAAACCAGGACCAAATAGTGGCAGAAGCCAAGTGAATTCTAGACAGTAGAAGTTAGAGTGGACAAGGGCCCCTTCAGGCTATGTGAGGGTAATGAATCACCTCCCATCCTTTCTCATGATTCCACTCAAGACCAAAAACTCAGGGCATGAGTCCTCTGTCCTGGGTGTAGCATCCGTAAGAGGCAGTGACAGTTATGGCTCAGTGACTATGAGCACAAGCTACAAGGGTAGAGAGCCTGGGTTTGGGTTCCCATTCCATCATTCATTACCAGCCGTTTGACCTGAGCAGGTCCTTGGCCTCTCTGGACCTCTGTCTCCTCACCTGCAGAAATGAAGACACAGGAACCATCACTTACTGAAAAAGCTGGCAAAGTCCTCAGAGCCAGACCTGGTCCACCTCATGTCCCCAGACAGCATAATGATGAAAACAACTAGCAACCAGCTAAATGGCAGGTTTGCACAAGGAACCAGTCTCGTGTGTCTGTGACTCTCATTCTGCTGCTGCAGTTGCCATCCACTCACATCATGTGAAGGTAACTGCACAGACTCCCAGCCTCTGCCCAAGCCACGGGGCCCAGGTCACTTCCTCCCTTCTTCCCTCTGGCACATTAGTGTTTCCATCAAATGGAAACACATTTTCTCTCCTCCTCTGGAGCATGGTTATGAAGTGTGGTGGGTATACAGCAGGGCATCTTGATTTAATGTCATTACATATATAATCAGATAGAGCATCCTCGCTGAATTCAGAGAGTTATAAGAAGGAAATGAGGAGAAAAGATGATTTAGTGTGATGATATGAAGAAATGAGATATATACATAATTGATGGCAACATTTTCCACACTGAGGGCTACAACTCATTAGTGAGTGGTTACAGCAATTCAGTAGAGTTTAATGAGAATATAAACAAAATAGACTAAACCGAAGTGAAAAAGAGAGTCAAGAATATGATAAAAATACATCATACACATTGAACTCCCTCCCCAGAATATGTCAAACTAGAAGGATGAGGACAGGCAAGTGATGGGGTAATGATTAATGTACATATACATATCTGCCAAGGTGAAACTCATTAATCTGTGTAACCAATGTGCACTAGTAACGGTTGTGGCGGGGGGAAGAAAGTAGAAAACACAAGCACTGTTTCATGAAACACGTTTGCGGGAGATCAGTATGTGCATGGTATTTGCACGCACATGTGCAGACGCACTCATGGTGTGTGCGCATGGCTCAAAGTCAATATAGAGTGCATTTCTGCTGCAGACGCAGGGTGTAAGCATGACAAACATTAGCACACAGCACCACACACTGAGCTTGACCCCTGGCGGCCTGGATGATATCCAGGTAGTTTGAGACCAAGAGCAATTCCAGCCTTGCCCACTGTGACCTGGGCAGCAGCATGCCCCACTTTCCTCGCATCTAAGTTGCAGACATGAGTAACCTAGAATACAAATTAGACATAACATAGCAAGTGGCCGGCCTACAGCAGACCCTAAGGATCCCTTATGACTGTCCTTGTACAGACAGAATACAGCTTTAAGGAGACCTATAAGGAGGAATGAACCAAGCCCTGAGAGACTTGTGCAAATGTGCTCATTAGGAACTCAGCCAAGCCTGAAGCCCAGGCTCCTGCCTGCAGCTCCACTCCTAGAACAGCATCTCCAGGAGGTGGCCTGAGTTAGGGCAGGGGAGACAATTCCCTCGGGAACTACAGCCAACCTCAGAACTAGGAAAGAATTCCCATTTCTACATCGTGATGCAGCAAAAGCTCCTATAAAAGAACAATAGATTTTGGGGTCCAGAGCAACTTGAAATCACTTGGCAACAGCCCCACTTATCAAGTACCTAACTTCTCTGTTTCTTATTTGTTACCCCTAAAATGCATATGACAGACTTCAGCGTGGCTTCAGGGATTAGAGTGGTATATAAAATGCCTAGCACACTCAAAGATTTGCTGAACGTCACGCACAAATGGTGCTAGAACCTGGCTCAAAGTCTCTCCAGGTACCCACCCTTCTCTTGTCATTTGGGGACAATGGAGCATCCATTCACAATTTAAATTCTAGCTCTGCCACTCACGAGCACGGGTGATAAGAGGAAAATACCTCTCTATGCCTCAGTTCCCTGGTCTGTAAAGCAGGGATCATAATGGAGACCTCACTGACCATCTCCTAAGGAACAGCAGACAATACACACAATGTGCTCCAAACAGCACTGCCTGTATGTATCATGCAGCCCTGGAGACCAGGAGGGCCCTCTTTTCTACTGTCTTACTCTAGGCTCTGTTAGTTATAGCTTCAAATGCACTATATCTATGATTTCCTTTATGTTTGTTTTTTCTGGTGCTAATGATAGAATCCAGGACCTCCAGCATACCAGGCAAGCCCTCTGCTAAGCTACATCTCCAGCCCCCTTTAGGATCTAATTCTGACATCTTGCTCTCTACTCATAATTTTCTCATTTCCCACCCATTAGGCTACAGGGGCTGCTATCCTTTAGGAGGTTGTTTAGAAATGCAGAATCTGAGGCTCCACGCCAGACCTGCTGGAGTCGCCATGGTAGTTAGAAAGCACTCCTTTATAACCCTAGCTCAGCGACTCCCAGCACCTATTTCCTGCCCAACACTTCTCCATCTCCTCTGGCCTAACCTTATCCCACTGACACGGGACTGAAACTGAGTCTCCACAGCTCTGCCTCCGCCAGCCTGCACGCCCTTAGTCCTCTCACTTCACCCACAAAGGGTAAGCTCAGCCCTGGGTGAAACCACTCACTGCCCACTGATGGCAGAGGCTGGCAAAAACCACAGAAGCCAGCTAGTTCAGCAGGTGATTCTCCTTCATCTGCTCTGCTCCCACCCCTGACTCTGCCTCCCATCACTCCTTTTCCTCCTTTCTCATTCTGTTCAGACTCCATGTGCTCTGCAAGTCCTTGCATACTTCCTTACAAATCCCTACCACAACTGTAATTACTTGTGGCATTGTACATTTAATGGCTTGCAGGGCAGGGACCATCTCTGTCCTGTTCAAAACTATTTCTCAGTGCTCAGTACAGTGCCAGGCACAAACAAGGTTCTCAACTATCTGCTGAAGAATGAATGCACGAATGCAAAAAGTTTTGCAGCTCTTCCCACTCCTTTTCCAATTGTGAAAATTCAAAATTTTACAAGGCAAAAAGTTGCTAACATTAGTGAATCTCATTATAAAAGCAGAGTTCACCCTACATCTGCCTGCCGCCTACCATGGAATTAACAACAGCTTTGGTCTTCTACAGATCCCAGGGGCTGGAAATGTCATTTCTAGCAATGGACATAGGTAAGCAAAATCCACTGAAATAAAGGCTTTCAGATACCTGCTGGATTGCTATATCTTGATCTTTGCCCTTGACTGTGCCAACAGGACAGCAGAATTAAATCAAGAAAAGTAAGCAATTCAGAAAGGGTAGATCACAGTGCTGGGTGAAGCCAACTTTATGCAAAACACAGGAATACTTATATATTATTTTTATGACAATCAATAAACAATTTAAACCTAAGGCAACTTATTGTTTAAAACTAGGGCCATGGAAAGGCCACAGTAATGAGAAGAATGCTGGTTTTTTTTTCTGTTTGGTTTTATTTTTTAGTTTCTGTGTGTATGTGTTTTTAAATAGGTATGTCTTTCTTGAAGTTTCAAGTGAATGAGATCTGCTAATGGGAAAATATTTTGCTCAGAGAATATCAAAGGATCAATCATCTGTTAAAGGAACTAAAAGGCCACACAAAGCTCAAAGTTTCTAGATCCACTGAGAGCTCAGGCAGAGCTTTTTAAAGCCAAACTTGGGTCTGCACACAAAAGGAGGAAGGGAGGAGGTGGAAGGTTTGGGCTCAGGCTCCGCAATGTGCTCCACAGGCAGCTGCAGAGCCTCTTCCAGACTCCACAAGAGCAGCAGACAGTAAATGATCCCTGTGTCTTTATCACTACCAACCCTTCCCAAGCTTTCCTCTCTGGCTCAGAAAGAAGACTATGACTCTGTGCGGCATCAACCATTGCCTAGCACAGGGCAGGGAACACGCTGACTCTCCATTTCCAAAACTTATCACTTCTCCCAAGGCATCAAGCTGGGTGGGTCCTTCACCCGGGGCCCCTGCTTCCTCCAGAAAAATACGTACACACCCAAAACTGGGAGGATCCCTTCCTCTGCCTCTTTGGAGGGTGGCAAGCAATCCTGAGGCCAGCAAGGGGGCAGCCAGGCCCAGAAGTCTAAGTCATGTTCTCACCCTCTCTCTCTCCCTTTCCCTATTCTCCTCTACGATAATAGTTATCACAACTGTCATTAAATATCTGAGTAATTATTTCATTTACTCAACAAATAATTATTAAGGGCTTGCCTGGTACTAGACACTAAGGATAAAAAGACTCAAAGCCCTCCTTTCAAGCAGCTTATCTTCTATTGGGAGGAGAAAATTATATGCAAATAAACAAGGGGCTGGTATACTTACAGGGACAACATTATGGAGAAAATACAGCCTGAGAAAGAAGTGGGGGTTGCTTTCTGCTCAGGTGTTGTTGGGTGGGTGGCATCCTTAAATAGTCTGGTAAGACCTCATATGGATATGTCAGATATGAGTGGCTCAGGAAGAAATAGTGGAGGCAAAGTCCCACCACGGTCTGAATAGAGTAAGCATAACCGAGGTCAGATGGGTGGCAGGTGGGTTAAAGGGATCCATGTGCTTTTAGTGAGGCTTTCTAGGCCACTGTTCCTCACTCTGCTCTGACAGGAAATGGCAGTGACTCCTGGTGTTGAGAGTGGGCTGAAAGGTGCATGAGAGGTGAAGGGCAGGAAGACGGGGCCTGTCAGAAGGCAGCTGTGGTAACTTCAGGGAGAGTGGATGTTAGGGGTGCGGAGCAGAAGGGTCAGAGTCTGGAGGTGCCCTGGTGATGGAGCCCAAATGGGTCTGGTGATGGAGTAAATTTAGAATAATACTAAATGAGGGTATTTTGCTAAAGGTAATAGTTTGGTTTCTACCAATGAAGCAATGACACACAACTGAAGGTGAAACATGATTATGTGACTCCTTGGTTGGGGCAGGCAATGCCTAACCTAATAAGTCAGGAAATCTTTTTGGGAAAAGTACAGATTAAAAGCAAAGAATTTGCTCCAGTACTATATTTTCCAAGTGCTGTTTGGAAGATGATCAAATTAAGAGTGAGGAATACTTTCCTGACCAACCACTTTTTTTAATCATTTAAAATTGCAATGAAAATGTGATAATATAAAATCAGAGATTCTATTTAAATTCTAGAGCAAGTCTAGGAAGGTGAAGCATGGAGATATTCTTCCATCTTTCCTCAGCTCCCCTGGAACTATACCCACTCACAGAACTTTCCGGAATGTTCTGTCTGTATCTCATATTCTCATATAGAAGCCATAGGTCACATCTAACTACTAATAGTGTCTTGAAATGAAACCAGTGTGACTGATTAACTGAACTTTTTATTTACTTTCATTTAAATTAATATAGCTTTTACAGCTAGTGGCAATTACATTGAACTATACAAAGCTAGAAGAAATTTTAAAATGCCATACATGTTATATTTAGTTCTCTTGAAAATGAATTATAAAACAAGGCTAAGTACAAAATATTTATAAAATCTGAAAGCATATATTCTTATTTTTTATTATGCCCTAGAATTGCCATCAAAGTTTCCTCTTTCTGATTATATTCTTTAGAAAGAAATAGGAAATGACTTGGTTGTAGCAGTTTTTAAGCACATTTTTTTAGTTTCTGTATGCAACACTAATATTTTATAGACTATCCATCACTCAGAATGAGATTTCCTTCCCTGATGTGTATTCAATGCTAACATTTTAAATGTCATGTAAAAGTAAAGAGAGAAGAGTCCTATAATTGGACTACCCTCTTGTTCTAAGTTCAACAGACTTTATGGCTTTGGTTATCTCCTTGTTCCTCCCAGGTCATAATGAATAAAAAGAATGATGTGTCAATTACTGTTTAGTTGAAAAAAAAAATCAGGGCAGAGAAAGATTAATGACATTTCACAGCATAAAGTCTACAACTTCATCAGAAAAGAAGAAGAGAACTTAAGAAGTAATGAAAAGGAAAATTACTTGAAAATGAAAAAAAAAACAACAAAACCATATGCAAATCCTTAGTTACCCAATCTAAGTGAGGTGGGAGCCAGATCTCAGAAACACTGGCTGATGAATAAACTGAGTTGCTGGTACTGTTAGAGCTTTGGATCCTGTGTCTCAGACCTCCCACTGTCCCAACAGTGCCCTGAAGTCACCAAGATGATGGCCATACAATAAGAAAACAAAGAGAATGAGGTATAAGGCTCAGCCTTACTGAGGTGGCAGTTGGTAAAACAGGCTCCGTGCATTCATCAGCAAATCTTGCCAGATTCCAACGACAGGGCACATTCTCCCATAATCTCCTAACCCTTCAACTGGAGAATGATCTCTCATAATCTTGCCTTTCAAACAGTGGAGCTAACTGCAGTTATATTCTGAATTGTATGACCCAACAGATTAATAGGGCAATTCAGTGATTCAAGAGCTGATCTGTGAAGTCACCAATTCAATTCCTTTTTATCTTGAGAAGAATGAAACTGAGTTCGAGAAAGATACTTTCAAAAAAGCACGATTTTATTCATTCTTTATGCAAGCAAATCTGAATCCATGCAACATATCACTGATATACAGTCATGTCTTGGATAAGCAGTTAAAAGAAACTATCCTAATTTTTAATCCAATGTATTGATAATTATAAAATCATCAACAGCATATATTTGTGTATATGTGTAGGTATATACTATCCCTTAAAATCAGCCACTGTATCCCCAAATAACATTATTAAATTAGAGCTGAAATACAATGGTATAAAAGCAAAGAGTAACTTAAAGAGCCCTTGTATCAGAAAGAGAAAGATAGATATGCAAAAACAAAATAAATGCAAGCCATTAAAATATTTCCATTGTCAATTCCTTTGAAATAACCATAGTACACTGAATACATTACATATGAGAATAAATGTAATTATAAAAAATGTAGGAAAAGCCTAAACTGAGACTATAGCATAAATCTAAAGCGGTATACATATATTACAGTAGCTGCTCAATAATACTTTCTTCTTCTTGAATGTGAGAAAGGATTCCCAGGGATGACTTGGTTAGCAGGCCTCGTAAACAGAGGCATTCAAACCCTTTACCACCTTAGAGATTAACTCAGAATGCTAGACAAAAGTATGAAGGACTTTACACTTGTTTCAGGATCACAGTGAAAATGCTAAAGTGCAGCAAGGTGGTCCATACTCTGCTACCAGTTACCAGTCCAGAAGGACAGTGCCTATGTTCCTTCTGTCAATTTAAGCACATCATGGTAGGATGGGAGGGGAAAATTCTAATCTACTTAAGACACTTTAGAATAAACAGGGATGACTCCAAATTCCAGCATTTTACTGAAAATAACTTGCTCGTTCCCTGGCAAACCTTCATAGTGGCAAAACTGCTTTTAATTCTTGAAAGACACAGAGAAAGGAAAAGCAGACAGATATGTGTTGGTCCAAAGCAAGGTACACAAAAATCCATCAGAAGGGTAGAAGGACAGCCAGGGACCTTGCCTCAGGGGTCTTCTTTGACTTGCCTGGAAGATGTCAGGTGAATGCACCACAGGCTGTGCTGAATTTGCTTGACTTACATGGAAACTTTTAGGTAAAGATGGAGAAATGGAAACGGAGGCTGCCCAGATGGACCACGTGAGTTCTGCAAGTCAGATAATTCCTGTTGGACGTAACTGAGGGCAGGTGGCGCAGTGCTCTCAACACCTACTGGCCTGGGCCAGCCCCGCTGCTTACCAGCTGTAGGGGGCGGGCAAATTATCTGAGCTCCCTGTGCCTTACACCGCAGCTGTAAACACACGCAACACAGCCTCTACCTCATACGAGTGTTGTGAAGACAAGTGAGAGGGTGTATGTGAAAGCTTTTTGGCACAGAGTCAACAATAATGACTCAATAAATATCAGCTGTCTAATGATGATTACAATAGTCTAGCTGTAATAACACTTCCCTGAAAGGCTGAACCGAATATTTTTTAATCCCCTAACATACCAATTAATCAATTGAAGTTCAGAAATAAAACATCTTCCAGGTGTAATTTGGTTTACTAGTTCCCTGACGATCACATGACAGACCCACAGAACAGGTTCCATCCAAACCTCCCTCCATGGTCGTTACTGGGACTTTCGAAACTAATCAGCTAAAGAGAACTCTCATTTTCCAGTCTTTACCTGTCACCATGTTATACTTTGTGCGTGACCATGGGCGATTTTGATATGTAGTTTTAACAAAACCTACCAATCAGTCTACAACCACTGCCAGAAACCTTGTCACTCATGGTCACAGACACATAGCATGGGCAGCAGAAGCTGGCCCTTCGGTCACTCCACAGCCCAAGGGCCCTGGCTGAGGGGGCTAAAGTCCCTGGTTACCGACATACTTGCAATCAGTGTAACAGCAGCTATGCAGCCCCAGCCAGCCACATGACACCAGCAGAACCAAGACTTCGGGGCTTCTTCCAGCCACATACAATGGTCCTGCATTCAAGATACTCTTAACAAGGCGCTTTCAGGATACTGCCTTTTTACCCTCTGGCTTCTATTGGCTGTTCCCATTCTGAACAGCCTGTGGGCAGGAGGAGAGAAAGGGGGCATTGTTGAAATCAGCTCCAAGTCAGGAGTGGCCAGGCATGGAGCCCTCTAAGGAAGGGAACCACCCCATGTTATAAGTGACATAACTGAGACTCAAAGACCTTTAACTTAATTTGTCCCAGTGACACTGACAGTTTGGATCTGAACTTTCAGCTGTCCTTTCTAAGCTCTGCTCCCCCTTCACCCCACAAGGAAAGCCTCTCATCACTCCAGCTTCCATCTCTACCCAGATCCAGCTACGGGAGCCATGTCTGAAACCTCTCTTGCCCAGGAATGATTTATACATGTGGTGATGGGCTTGTCCTTGACACACACATCTCCCAGCGCAGTGCTGGCATAAAGTAGACAATCGCCTGGTCTCCATCATCCCTTGTGGTCCCCTGGCCACAGCCTGCTGGTGTCCTCTGCATATGATTTTCATATAAGCAGCACTCACTTACTTCTAGTTTTCAGAAGCAAACCTCTCTCACTCACTCACAAGCTGCTGGTAATGAAAACCTGCACAAGTTTCTCACCTGAAGCACTTCATGTGAAGAATTGTTAACCTGAATCAACAACTTCCTGGCTCTTCTGTGTGGGGAGGAGAGGATTATGCTTTCTCTGGCTGTACTGGCCAACCTCTTGTCCAAGCTCTCATGAGGGAAGGTATTCCTTTACCACTGGTCTTCAGAAAAGCACAGTGCAGGGATGGGGGTTTAGCTCAGTGGTTCTGCCGCCTGCCTTGTAAGCACAAGGACCCGAGTTCGATCCCCAGTACGAAAGAAAGAAAGAAAAGCATAGTGCAAATATTGTGGATTCCAAACACAAACAAGTAAATCGATCACTGAGAATTCTCAGAGAAAGAGGTCCCAGTTCTGAATATCACTGGAAGCACAAAGTTCCAGCCACATCCAAAAAGAACTATAATTGCCTTATTTGTGAATTTTAATTTAGTTCTTTACCCAGTTTTTGCTGTTTTGCATAACCAAGATTCAGGAACATAGCCTCTTCACTGATTGCTTAGAAAATACAGTAATCTTTCTCTTCCTGTAATACTATTAACTCACAAATTTGCATTAAATGATAAAATCAAAACCAAATAATAATCCAAAGAAAGCTGTAAGCATTGCTCTCTACCTTAAACACACACACATGGCTATTTGAATACAAGATAAATATATTTCAAAGTTACAGATGTCTTGCAAACAAGTTGACTGGCCTAATTTTAAGTGCCTGTGACTAAGATTTCATGTTTCATGAATGCTCCAGGAATAATAACCCAAGTGAAGGACCACAGTGATGGCGAACCTTTTAGAGCTTTCAGTGATAACCAGCGGCCTGCTGCAGCATGTGTGCCATAGGCTCGCCAACACTGGTTGGAGGATAGTGATACAAAAAGAGGCACCACCCAGGAAAAAACTCCCCTGGAGCCAATCTGGACAGTGCCATCCTTCAGCCACATAAGCTGCACTTCTCTAAGAAGCTGTGCTGGTTTTGAGACCAAAGACCCCTGTCTGCAAAAGACAGCCTCTTCACCCAACCTGTGGGGACATCTGCCTTTATGGCACAAGTGCACTTAAAACCACCTTTATTATCAACTGCAGCTTGAACTTTCATCATTTTACCCAATGCTTATGTGGACTCATCCTCTGACCTGGCCCACATCCCAGGTATCCCATTCCTATTGGCTGCCTGTACCCCATGGTCTATTTGCTGCCACTGACCAAAATTATCAAGATTTTTATTCTAGCCACCTGCTATGATACCCTTTTGAATGAGAACTTGAACCAGGATCAGCCAGGGGACACCACAAGTCAGCAGTTCTCCCCCACTTCTCCTACCTTGTTTTGAAAAAGAAGTTTGAATCACTGAGTTAGAAGGAATTTTGAGAGTGTGCCCTGCTTTGTAACACTTGTCACGCACATTCTGCAAAGCCCTTGTTGTACATTCGGCTCCCTGAGGGCAAGAGCATCTTAGTCACTTTCACCCTGCCTCCTCAGCACCTCAACATATTTGCTGAGTGACAGTTCCCAGTGGGGCTCCTCCCCAGCCTCTCTCTTCAGCCAGGTTGCACAAGAACACTGTTAATCGGCTGGGGACAAATGGCTTAAACTAAATGGCTCTGGGGTGGAGAAGAAGACTCCAGATTGGCAATCGTAAGAGGTCAGTTTCTGTCTCAACTGTGACATTATCCAGCCAGGCCATGTCAGGAAGGCTGCCTGTCTTTGTGAAGTACAGTTCCTCATCTACGCGCATGGGAAACAAGATTCACTGTTAAGGGCCTCTGTACTCTGTCATCCTACACTTTCAGGGTAAGGAAGGACTTCCAGAGGGGAAAGACTGTTAAAATAAAAAACAGACAGAGCCAGATGTGCTGTATACACCTGCAGTTCCACCACTCTTGCAGGTTGAGGCAGGAGAACTGTGAGTTTCAGCCGACCCTGGGCAACTTAGCAAGACCCTGTCTAAAAATAAGAAGTTAAAAAAAAGCTGAGGATATTAGCCCTGGGTTCAATCCCCAGTAACTCACACAAACACAAACACAAGCACGTGCGCACACACATGCGCGCATACACCCCCAAAAAGGAAAAGAAAAGAAACCTAAGTTACCGTGAATCAGTGAAACCACTTTAAGACTAAAATATGATATTTACTTACAAAATTTGGTTTCACCTCTGCTAAGGACCTCTTTGAGCTCCATAATTCTCTGACTCAGACAGGGTTTTTTCAAACAAGAGTTTTAATTCCACTATTAAATATAGGTGTGTTGTTCATAATATTGTGGTTTATAGTTATAGAGTCATTTTTTTAAAAAAGCAGAATAATTGTAAATTTTCCTGCAAAGAATGGGTAAGCCCTCCAGGCAATGCTGTCAAAATAAATCTGCTCAGCTTCTTCACAAGGAGTTCAGCACCCCAAAAGTAAGAATGTCAAACAAAGAAACGCTGCTATCCCTTAGTCAAAAAATAAGCAAGCACAGGGAGGACCAGGAAGAGGGCGAGGCACAGAAGTCTTAAGTAAACCGTGTGATATATGGAGTCACAAGGACCTCTTGGTCACAAAGGCTACCCAGAGGAATAAGTCTGCACACCCGCACGGAACACAGACCCTGCTACTCAGCTGCAAAACATTTTCCTTCTTGCTCAAGTCTGACCTCAATAGGAAGTCAAAGGCACTTTCCTGTTTCCTCTATAGACTCTGCACAATTGGCAACTTCACAACAATGCTAAAGAGGGTGACCTATAATGCTTAGGCAGATCAATGATTTAAAAAATAACATATATGAATGATCATTGGGGGGGCCCAAAATAAATTACTCTTACATATAAACAGACATTAAAATTAGTTAATTTAAATTTCATAACAAGAAAAATAAATTGCCAACTTCCTGACATTATCTCCTTTGCTGTCCGAAGATGTATTCTTCAGGTAATTGTATATAAATGGATATTGATCAGGCCAGGGGTTTGGCTCAGTGGTTCCGCCGCTTGCCTTGTAAGTGCAAGAGCTCGAGTTCAATCCCTGGTAACAAAAATAAATAAGTAGACGGATATTGATCAAGAAATGGCTACAGGGAGAGTCAACTAAAAATAGTTTTTTTCTTTTTTTTTTTTAATTTATAAAATAAAAACTTTACCGAGCCCAAAGAAGCAGTGTCTTAGCTTTAGAAGCAAGAAGTTTCTAAATTTTCAGTGGCTCCAATCATTCATTAGTGAATACCTTTGTTCTTACAGAAGGAGTTCTATATAGAAACCCTTTATTCTTGTCATTCAGCCAACTTGACTAGTGATACCATAGCGACTGCTGTTTCTGCATCCTGCAATCTCTGCCAAGTTCCTCACCCCACCCCCACTCCATTCCCACCAAAGCCTCATCTTCAGGCCGTGGGCTTGGGGCAGGTGTGCACAGAACCACATACACACTCACACTGTGTGAGGCCCCTGCAGGAGCTCCTCGTTCCCAGTGAGGTGGCGATTTTCATTTTTTGTGGTGTACTGGTAAATTTAGGCAAAATAATTAAAAGATGAAAAAATATCAAATGGGCAGTATTTTTAAAGTGATAAGAGGCCCTGTGAAATCTAATTAGATATATATTACCATAAATAGTTTAAAAGCTATCAGAATCTATTTTATGTAAAAATAAACATTCCTGGATGCATTTCCCCCCAAATTATTTTCCTCTTCTAAGGCAAAAGAAAATAAATCTGTAAAATAAATCTGTAAGACATTTCCCAACAGGTAGCATTCATTGGTTGAAATAATTTATCTCTCACACTTAGAAACCCACCCCCCCACCCACCCCCACACACACGCACGCACACACAACTGTTCATGCATGTTTGTTTTAGGTAAAACTCTCCTTTCCTGAAAACTTGTAATTCTAGCTATTCCAGTAAAATTGATTCATATTAAACCAGAAATCCCTTCAAAGCTCCTGGACAAGCTCCAGAGGAGATTACAGCTCAGTCACACACCTGAACCCACCCTTTGCCCTAATGGTGCCACAGAGTAGCCATTAAAACCATCGGGAACAACAGCTGCAGAGGTTACACTTCATATTCCTAGCTGAGGTCTCACTCCCTCTTCCTCCTAATTCTACAGATTACAAAGAAAAATGGAAAAAGAAAGAAGAGAAAGGAGGCGCACACCAATGGCAACCTGATTTCAACCTTCACTAGTTGTATGATATTGAGTGTATCACTTTACTTCTTTGGGCCCCAGTCGCCCCTTCTGTAAAACAGATATTAATTACAGCACTTGTCCCCTAGTGTTTTTATGAAGGTTAAATGAGTTAACACTGCAGAAGTCGGTGCTGGCTACTTTGACATCATCATACCCACCATTACCACTGCTGGGAAGATGGATAAAACCAGAGCAAAGGGCTCCATTTCCCAGGGAGAATGGCTACGGTGCAACTTTCTCTGTAAACACGTTTGTAAACACTGGATAACGACAGAGAGGTGGACAGATAAGTGATAAAGCAAGTACAATGAAAGTAGTAGAAAGTAAAATTCTTTCAACCATTCCGCATGTTTGGAAAAAATTCATAATAAAAGGCAAAAGACTGAACATAATAGAGAAATGAAAAAGAAAGGCAAAATAGAATAGACAATCAGCCATGCTTCAGGATCAAAAAAAAAAAAAAATGTTAGTCATCAATAAGAAGGGAGATATTAACAGTGATCTTTATAGAAACCTCACCTGCAGTGGGTTTGAGTCTTACAACATTCCTTTCAGGGAACTACTGCATATATCTTTTCTACTTTGGAAATTCAAAAACAAGAACAGAATGAATGACCAGCCAGGGCACCCACAACTGACAAGTTCTTCTAGCACTGAACAGACACCTCCTGCATCCTTCCACCACAACCATTCAGTCACTTGTTTAGAGCCTCTCTTTCTCCACAGAAAAAGCCAACTCTCCTGGGTACCTTTCCAAAAGAATTAAAAGAATCATTTCACAGTGATATTTACACACTCAAGATTACAGAAGCACAGTTTGTAATAGCTAAAACTTGGAAACGGCTCATTTGCCCAACTATTGGAAACTGGATAAAGAAGACGTGGTTTTTCTATAAAATGGAATACTACTCAGCCATAAAGAATGAGAAATTAGAGTCATTCATAGGAAAATGGATGCATATTGAGGATATATTCTTAGGTGAAATAAGTCACACATATGTAAATACCAAATCGTTTCTCTGGTGTGAAAAACTATAATTGTAAATAAGATCCTAATGGTATACTTGACAATGTGAAACAGGAGGAAGAAAAGGGCTAATGGTATAGGGGAAGTGGGAAGGGTAGGAGAAAGGAAATAAGGGAAAAGAAAAAAATATGAGAAAATGAAAAAATGGAAATAAAAGTTTTTGTAAATAGGGAAGGGAGGAGGGGGTGAAGGGAGGGCTGGGGTATGGGGAAAAAATGAGAACCAAGACCTGTCATGTAAAGGTACAAGATCCCAATGATGCATGTAACTGTACTGTATACCTAAAATGTACCAATAAACTCAATGAGAAAAAAAGAAAAAGCCAACTCTCTTGCTCATCACAGTTGACACAAACCAGGTACGCAGTGATTGCTGGGTGGATGGATGGTAGAAGTTGGGGGGAGCCAGGAATATTATTTTTCTATTAATTGGATCCAAATTCTACCCAATACAGCAACTGTAAGAAACAGCATTACTTTTAGTGGAATTTGGTAATATTTTCTGATTATAAGTGTAACACATACTATTACAGACAACTATATTACTTTTGACCAATGGAAATTAAATTAATGCATTTTCCACATACGAATATGAGTAGCCACTTTGTTCCTGCAAGGAAAACTTATTGAAATTTTCCAGCTGTCTCTGGTCACATTCAGATGCAAGAGGCACCTTTCAGTGCCACAGATCTGAGCCATCCCTGGTGTCGCTTCAGGCAGAGGTAAGCAGGGTGGTGAGCAGTTTGCAAAAACATGTCACATAAAGGCTCAAGAACAGAGCTACATCTGCTTAGCATACAGGAGAAAAGGACACACAAAGGGCAGGAAAACAGCATTCAAATGTTGGCAGGTCTGCCCATGTCCAAGGAAATAAATTTTTCCTGACAGCCAACTGGGACCAACGGGTAGGAAGGAACATTTTAGCTTGACATAAAGAAAATCCCAGGATCATTAGAACTCATGGAAAGAGAGGAATTGTTATGCTCTCACCCCAACATCCTGGGCAGGAATATGATGTTAGGTACAGGTTAAGCTCAATATTCAAGCTTCCTGTCTAGCCCCAATAACCTGTAAGTCTAGATCCGAGGAATCTTACACATCGGGTATCAGGTAGGGCAGGATTAGCCATCTATAGCACCTGTGGCAAACTGTTACCATACCACCTGATGTCGCACACATGAGGATAACTGCTTAAAATGAACCACAAATATTTGTGAAACCAAAAACATGTGAAAACTAATTTCAATTACTATTAAGTCATGCCCTACACAAAGAGCCACTAGCCACTACCCTAATGTAAAGACATCAGTAAATTATTAGTGAAATATTTGTGAAAAACAGCGATTAGTTGCTATTAATTAAAATAATGCTTCTTGTGGAGTACAGCTATCTCTTACTAAATGTACCATTGGATTTATTTTGTTTGCAAATCTTATTCAGCCAATCCTAAAAGCTAGGGCCAGAGGTGTAGCTCAGTGGTAGAGCACTTGCCTAGCAAGAGCCAGGCCCTGGGTTCAATACCCAACACTGAAAAACAAAGTATTAAAAACTCCATTTAAAAAGTGCCCGATAATGTCAATAACAGACAGGTGACAAAAGTGGAAGTAAAGTTTACTAACGTGTTATTAATAATATTGTGACCTCAAAACAGTGAAAGGTGGTGAACTGCTTAGTCATAATGGCTCAGTCTAGGAAGGAGTTCATGGTGTATCTAGGAAATTATTATTTTTGTTCCATTGTACTTGTGCATCACTTCACAGCTGTTTTCTAAAGTAGGCAATTGCCATCGGGAAACTCTTACACATTAGTAGCAGTCATCTGTTTAGCAGAGGGAAAAATATTTTCTGGGCCTGAAAGCAACACCACTGGCTAAAGCCACATCAGAAACTTCTCTATGTAGAAGCTCAGCATCTGCTCACTGATTCTATTTAAAGAAAAAAAAAAAAAAAAGACAAAAACACTGGTTTATTGTTTTGGGGGGGTCAATTAATTACTAAACTGTGTCCTACTGGTATTGCATACCTGTTGTGATTACCACAAGTCCCACAGGTAGAGAGCAGGGCTCGGGCACGCCCTCCCTACCCAGCCACAGCAGCTGGCCTCCCCTGCTGACTTGGCTCTTAGCACGAAGCAGACCCTGAACACGCCTGTTCCTTGCTCACGTGCAGACTCGGCTGTCACCAGCACCATTACTCATGCTCCACAGCATCCAGAATAAAAAACTGGTTCTCAACTCCAGCCACTTTCTGGTTTAGACTATGGAGAAAAGAAACAACTTGACTAAGATTATAAGCAGCTGACACTTTCAAAGAAATTTTGACTTAGGATTTAAAGTTATGAGAAATATATAATGGTCCATTCCACAACTTTTTAACATTCGATAAAAAAACAAAGTGTTACCAGATTTTGGGGGGTACTGGAGTCTCCTTCTGCAGGGAGTTTTTAGCTTGGTTATATGTTTTCACTTTTTTTTTTTTTTTTTTTTT
>NW_022900922.1:17624345-17655198 GCF_012274545.1 Fukomys damarensis
CTTTTTTTTTTTTTTTTTTTTTTTTTTTTTTTTTTTTTTTAACTTCAACAAAGACTTGGTCAAGACAAGCACATACAGCAGCAAAGTTTTTTCGGGGATTGAACTCAGGTCCTATGCGCTTGCAAGGCAGGCCACTGAACCGCTGAACTAAACCTCCACCCCTGCAAAGTTTTATTAAATGTAGGAAAAGAAACAGGCTCTGCAGAATAAGTCTAGGCCAAGTAAAGTAGGAAAAGAAGTACGCCCTACAATCTGAGGTGGGCCACCATGCAAGAGAGACCACAGTGGCAGAAACTCAACATGGCCAGTCCTTTCTATAACATCCACTACTCAGGCTGATGTCAGGCTAGAACATCCTATCAAAAACTTGCTCAAGGGCCAGGGATTTAGCTCAGTAGCACTGTGCCTGCCTTGCAAGCGCAAGGTCCTAAATTCGATCCCTGGTATCAAACAAAACAAAACAAAAAACTTGCCCAAGTTCTCAGGAGAAGTCCACATGCAGTGCCTTGGGAACTGTTCTGCACATGATTCCCGGGATTTTGCAATTAAAAAGTAATGCCTACTTCCCCAACTGGCTTTCCCACACCTTAATCTCCTGTCTCATTAGGGCAGATTCCCTTGAAGTTGGATTATAGGCTCCAAATAAATGGAAGTCCTCCTCATGCCTTCTGAATTGAAGACACCACATTTCCTGAAGGCAGACTACAGTCATCCCTTAGTATCCACAGAGGCTTGGCTCCAACACACCCCCCGAAGCTACCAAAATCCACCAATGTTTAAATTCCTTTTATAAAATAGCATAGTATTTGCATATTATCTATGTACCTTCTCCTATATACATTAAATCTTCCTCAGGTTACTTATAGTACCTCATACAATGTAAATGTTATGTACATAGTTGTTATACTGTATTGTTCAAGCAATGAAATCAAGAAAAAAATCTATATAGATTAAGCACAGATGCAACTTTTCTTCTAGACATTTTTGGGTGGAGGGAACTGGAGGGTTAACACAGAACCTTCACACTAATCTACATCTCCAGCTTTTCTTGAGATAATTTCTCACTAAGTCAATAAACTGCCCAGTGTGGACTCAAACTTGGGTTCCTTCTACCTCAGGTTACCAGAGTACTGAGATTACAGGTGTACACCACTGCACCCGGCCAGCCTCTTTTTGGCTTGCATATAGTGAATGCACCGATACAGGACCTGCAGATGCAGAAGCTGACTGTATGTAGAGGTTAGAGAAATAGAAAATGTGGCAGAGCTGGGAAACTGGGAATGTCTAGCGAGGGCTGGTGTACAAACAGGGACAAGGGCTGCCCAAGGAGTTCAGGAGGAAGACCCCAGCAGTAAGGAGTAGACGCCAAATTCCCTTTGAGGCTGGCATGCCTAGGTTGATGGTAGTGTCTACCATCATTAGGTGGAGAAAGCTATATCCAAAGTGCATTATAAAACCCTTATCTGTATAAATACCGATGAAGGCAGAGACAGCATCAATATAACTCCAAGCTTTTACTTCTATCACAAAATTTCAGCTATTTCAAGTCAAACAGCCATCAATCAAATAAGTACCGCCAGCACTCTCTAGCCCCTGTGCTCCTAGAGTTGTACAAAGAATAGGAGGCCAACATAATGTGACTTTTAAGAACTTGTTGATATCAAAAATACTTCTGGTCGAGGGACACAGCTCAGTGGCTGAGCACTTGGGTAACATGTGCAAGGCCATAGGTTCCCTCCTTGGCACTGCAAAAACTCAAAGAAGCTTCTATATCAAAAAGGTTTCAAAACTTCCCAAAATCCTTCTGCAGAAATACTGTATGTGTGAATCGCGGTCTGCTATGAGGGGGTCTGAGAATTCTCGCTCACACTGAAGGTTTACCTTCTCAAAGGCCTCCCCTCTTTTTTTCAGATGAACTGTTTCCCTCCTGGCTCTGCTCTTTCCTTTTCTTTCTTCCAAAAGATACGGAAAATGGCAAAGTCCATTTGCCAAGTCAGAGCCAGAGGCAGTCATTACCCTCTGGGAGAAGGGGCCCTCAATCAGATCTGGGATTATTCTCCAGTTCATGGAATGCAGGGATGTTTATGTTGTTTTCCCCCAAGGCCTCACTCTTGTACTGAAGATATTTTTATAAAATATGTTTGGTGTGATTCTAAAGTCATCGCCATCCCCATGTACAGCTGACCCACTGAGACTAGAAGTGATGGCACCAAGGAGTAGGCCACTTTCCATTCCATCTCAGCCCTAACAGCATCTCTAACATCTTCATCAGCTGAGTCTCCTGAGCAGCTCACTGAACTGAATAAAATGCCCTGAATTCTGAAGTCTACATCTTAGAGAGATGGTCTTAAAAATCCTAGATTGAAAGAATGCTGGATTGCAGAATATAGGTTGCTATTTAAAAGTTTACAAATCCTTTAAGAAAGGGGCAAAACAATTTACATGAATGTTTCTTTCATTTGCTGTGACACAGATATTGTGAGCATAGTGCCAAACAGATTCAGCTATTCACTTATCTGTCAATTTTTTTCTCTCTGCCTCTACTCTTGAGAATTGGCTGAAGGAAAGGTACAGTCTGACTGCTGTATTTGTCAATCCCTTGGGTTTTAACAAATATTTTCCAAAAACAGATCTACAACTATAGGCACTTTTAATTCTCCTTAAAATCTAGACATTTGGCCGGGCGTAGTAGCACAGGCTTGTAATCCCAGTACTCTGGAGACTGAGACAGGAGGGTCACCAATGAGTTCAAGGATAGTCTGGGCTACATAGAAAGATCCTGTCTCAAAAAAAAAGGGAGAAAAAAGATCTAGACATCTGAAAATGTGAAGTATGCAAATTAATTGTGAAGTAAAAACTGACAATATATGGTGCTCTCTACTCTATCACTTTGCTTTGTATTACCTAGTGTGATCATGATTTGTACCTATGGCCTGATAATTTCATGCAAATGCTGATGGATTCTCAAATATAAATCAATAATAATGGCCAGTATTTATATAACATTTACTAGGTGCTTGACACTGGGATTTGTTCATATTAATTAATTTAAACCACATTACAACCATATAAAGTGATTACTATCACCTCTTCAATGCTCTGGGAATTTTTTTTTTGTTTTATTTCATTTTCAGTCCTGGGCACTACTAAGCTCAGGCTCTTAGCACTAAGCTACATCTTCTGTGCTTTTTTTTACTTTGAGAAAAGGTTTTGCTAAATTGCTCAGGCTGAGTTCAGGCACCCAAAGTGCTGGAATTACAGGGCCAAGAGTTTTTACTCCTGCTTTTGTTGTAAAGTTCCTATTCCTAAGCCATATATATGTACATACATACATTTTTTTGTTTTGTTTTGTACCGGGGATCCAACTCGGTCCTTGTGCTTGCAAGGCAGGCAGCAGAATCATTGAACTAAATCCCCGGCCCTCCTAAGCTATATTAACAAAGTTTAAATAATTAGATATTCGATTATGAATAACAAAATAAATTTTATGCCCTTACACCACACAAGGGTAATGGCTTTGATACTGCAAATGACTAATATGATTGGCAGCATAATTATATGTTTTAATTCTCTTGGGCTATTTGCCTATATGAAATTTCCAAGGATAATCTCACCAGAGTATGTGTGGGCACACGTTCCCACCAGACATATCTAAACATCGAATTATCCATGCTTAAGAAAAAGCAAGAACTACAGGCAGGAACAAGCCCAGAGACAATCTGCAGCCTAACTTGGAAAACTGCACATTAATTGCATCACCTTCTTAATCAAGTCCACTAACAAGTAGCAAGTCAGACTGAAGCTTCTCTCCTCCCTGCTCCCCACACATTGGTAGAGGTGCTAATGAACAGAGAATGAGAGGCCAAGGCCTAAAATAATCTGACTACAATAATCAGCCCTAGAAATGCTCAAGAGCAAATACAAAAATCTTACTAATTTGCATCATGGATGAGGCCATTTTTCATATATGTGCTTGACTGACCCAAAACTCAAGATACACCATCCACAAATTCATCAATTCCTCTAGAACACAAGCCCATATTAAAAACTTTATCATAGATAAATCCAGCAAATTTCATTTGGCATTAATTAACCAGGGAAAAAAATGTTATTATTATCTCTCTCTGGTTTACCTGTGTGCACAGAAATTCCAAGCACCTAGAACATGGTGTGGCACACAGTAGGTACCTGATAAAGCTTACTGAGTGAGATGCATGGATAGCAACTGGTCCTCTAAAACTTGAGCTTTCAGAATTTGTGTTTTCAGGAAGTAAAGACTGGGCACGGGATGTAGTTCAGTGGCAGAGCAATTGCTCAGCTTTTCTGAGGCCTAAGGTTCCATCCCCAGCCCCACAAAACAAACAAAAGAAATAAAGGCTGACCATCCTCATGCTTTATTCAGGAGCAAAATCCCCAGCTCAGGAGCCTGAAATGGTGACACACCATCACTGCACAGGGACAGCACAGTCCAGACCAGCAACAATCCTTCCAGTTCACTTTTGGAAGTATTCATGTTCAGAGGGCCCTGGTGAGCAGTACCACTTGGGCCAAAGGTGGCAGCTTCACTTAAGTCAAAAACCAAAAATCATTTTCTGTGCAGTCATTTCTGCGGTGCCTGCTTCTGATCACTCTGAGTGGCCTTGGCTTATATGTCCCTAGCTGCTGGTCTGCCTCTCCCTGTCCACCAGGAGCGGGCTGTATGTGGCTACATGGTGCTGCTTGGACACCTGTTTGCTTTCTATAACACAATCTGAATGCTATCTCTGCTGTGAACTTCGCTTTCAGAACATTACTCCTAGAGGAGAGAATACACAAATGGGCAGTAACCACCCCATCTCCCCATTCTATGGGAAACTGGAGTGGTCCACACCTTAGTGAGAGTTCATAAGGAAGTAAGGGTCCTGGCAGACATTGCTTCCATGGTGAGTGTAAATTCTGTAATTACTGCTAATAATGGAGAGTATTTGTTATGCAACCCTCCTGGACATATCTTCCTTTTCTCTTAGCAAATCTAACATTGTCAGCCCCAAAAGCATAGCTGCTCGTGATTTCTCAGATAGATGTAATATTATTTCATGTTGCCTATTCATTCATCAACCTAAGCATCCAGTAAATATTTAGTGATAACCTACGATGTGCTGAGTATTTTGCCAGACACTAGAGATAGAATCATTAACAACCTTCCCTTAAAATATTTGTAATCTAGGGCAATTATTTGTACCTTTGGAATACATTATTCTTATTGCTCATTTCTAAAACATTTGAGATAGGCATGCTGCTTTCCTTCTACATCTCTGTGCATTTAAAATCTTACACAGACATTTCCTGAACTCCCTCAAAACCACCATCCAAGCCCTTCTCATTCCTCCAGCTGATTCCTCATGCCTGCACAGTGGATCTGTCCTGCATTTCAAGACTGGCCACAATGTAATCCAAGCAAAACAGGCCTTTGATCTATCATTTTATATAGGAATGCTGAATGGTTACCGCATATGTATTTTTGGATTCACTTGCTCATCATGATTTCATCTTTGGCATGTTCTGCCAATTATATTTGTAAAAGCGTAACTTTTTATTTTCTGTCGTCCCTCATCTTAACCCAAAGTACTTCCCCATGCTTCAATAAACTCTACAGAGAAGATCTTCTGGACCCTCGTTATAATTATGTAGAATAGACAGAGAAGAAAGCCTGAGCCTGGTCACCTGAGCCCAGCTGTTCCTGGCCTCCCCAATCTCTGCAGCTCCACTTTGTCACCTCACTCCCCCTTCAGGAAACAACTTTCAGTATCTGTCATTCTGTCATGTGGAAATGATATCATTTCCTGAGGTCCCCACTGTCAGAAGCACGGGCACCTGTGTAACAGATGACTTCACAAAAACCAAAGGACCCCACTTTCCCGGGTCCGAGAGTCCCACATCCCACACACCCCTGGACTTGGAGGCCTCTCCCCTGGTACACTGCTACCCCTTACCTCCCCCAACTGCACAGTGATTTTCGGGTACAATGAGAAGTATGGACTTGGTCTTTAGCCCCAGTTCCTGGTACACAACTTCTTAAACCCTTGGGATCTCCTGAGTGACAGTCAGGTGTGAGAGGAGGAGTATCATTTTTTTGTTCAATTACACCTGAGTTCAGCCCAGTGAAGTGACTTCTGGTGGCCCCTAAGGAGCTTCAGGACAAGATCTGGTGGTGACCACAGGAGCCAACCATGCACTTGGAGAGAGGGATTTTCTGCAGGCCCACGGGCATCCTCTGGGAAGGCAGAGTATGAAGACTGACCAAGAGCCAATGATGAAATCAACAGTGACTCTGTGATATTCTTCAGAAAAAACCAGTCAGTGCACACAAGGGTGCTGGGAGGGAGGTTTCAGACCCCTCTCGTGTGCCTTACTCCTGCACTACTTCTTCCCTATGATCCCAACTTGGATCTTTTATAATAAACCAGTCATTTAAGTAAAGTAACTTTACTTAAAGTTACTTAAAGTTCTGCATGCCTTTATAGCAAATTACTGGAATTCCATAATCAGCGTTCAGAAGTACAGGAGACCTGGACTTGCACAAGGCTTCTAATGCCAGAGAAATCTTACAGGCTCGAGGCCTTATCATGAACTCGAGTGGGTAGTATCAGAACTGAAATGCATCCTGGATGCTCACCTCCCATCTGGTGTCTCAGGACTTACAGAACTGATTATTGGTGGGGCCAGACATGTTAACAAAAACAGATCACAGCCCCACCCAATCTGCGATGACCAGAACAGCTCAGGTCAAGGGAAAAAAACAAAACACTCTGGAAGGCTGTGAGACAAAAGGGGACAATTATTTATACTATGACTTTCGATGCTACGGGACTATAACCCTCTATAATCTGGTAAGGCTTGCTTATGTGCTGATAAGCAGCGCTCATATAAACTCAAAAAACTTATTAAAGTGACTAAATAAAAACTATAATGGGCAGGAAAACACCACTGCTTGAATCAAGACTGGGGATCTTGACAACCAAATTATTAAAATATTTTCATCATTGGTAAACTTTTCTGGCACACATTCTCTAATACACAAATAAAGAGAAACAAAAATATAGTTGTCTCAAACACACTTTCAGTAGAATGAGAAAAAGATGTGTGCACCTCCAAACACCCAAACACTTGTTTTGAAGTGAGGATTCTTGGTGCTTTGGGTCACATGTTTGATTTGGTCCAAAGCATGAGCCATGTCTGCCAATAATGAGTACAAAGTGCAGGCTTCGGCTCCACACCGGAAAGGCTTATATCTAAATTCTTTGCAAATTTCCAAAGCTTTACAAGATGCCTTCCAGGAAGAAGATGTTTCATAAATACCTGCTAATAAAGAGAAATTTGTTTTAAACCTTAGGCCTCAGATTTTTTTTTTTAAATTAGAGCTAAAGATAGCTAGGGTTTTGGGTTTCTTTACAAATACACTGTCAAACATGAAGTTTAATTTAAAACTTGTAGTGGATGTCTTACAAACCCTGATATAAATATAGATAGATATCGCGTATTTAAATACACACACACACACACACACACATTGCTTTTTTGTACAAACTTATGACAAAGTTCAATTTATAGATTAGGCACAATAAGAGCTTAATAATAATTAAAAATACAACTGGACAATTATAACAATATAATGTAATAATAATTGTCAGCACCGCTACTCTGATGCTTTGGGTTTTTCTTAAGTAAAATCATTTCCTGGAATGCAAAGCTTATGATACTGCAACAGCCAATCTGATGACCAAGACATCTAATAAGTGACTAACAGGTGGGTGATGAATAAAAATGCAGATACATTGGACAAAGGACTGAGTCTTGTCGAGTCAGGGCAAAAGTAATAGTGCAAGATCTCATTGTGTGATGCACAATCCTAAAGCTGAGACGTGTTTATTTCTGAAATTTCCATTTAGTACTTTTTGACCCTGATTGACACTGGCTAACTAAAACCCTGGAAGTGGAAACTGGAAAGGGCAGATTACTGCAGAAACCAGTAAAATAATAACAATATTAATAACTTTAGCCTGTTGTGGAGTTATCTGGAAATACTGTATTTATCTAGTTCTGATTTCCATGTATCTTGTCAACCTAACAAAGCCACTTTTATTTAGGGAAAGGGTGAGCACTCTACTTCAGAGACCCAACTCTGGTGCAGTCTAGTTCTGTAAATAACATTTTATTGCAAGACCACATCTGTTTGAATGTCGCCGGTGGCCATTTCCACCTGCAACAGTGGAGCTGAACCCTTGCAGCACAGAACTAGCTGGTAAGCCTGAATATTTGTCACCTGTACCTTTAATAGGAAAGGTTTGCTGATCTCTGCTTTAGGGCATCAAACAATGCTGAAGAGGCAATAAAATACTATGTGTGTAAGTCACTCAGACAATTTTACTAAAGTGACCGAATATGCTGCTTCCTTCTGGTAGTTCTGGTTTTACTTTACAACAGAAATCTACCAAAGGTGTAACATTAAAAACATCGAATCCAAATGGTTAAAAAAGAAATATTTTCTTGCCACCTAATTTATGCCATGGTGAACATAAAGCCTTTGAGAGTCCTGTAAGAGTAGAAGAAATTCCAGAGGTAAGAAAAACAAATATAGCAAATTTTTAGGCTATAAAAAAATAACTGGGTGGGGGATTTAGCTCAGCGGTTCCGGCACCGTGCCTGCCTAGCAAGCACAAGGTCCTGAGTTCTATTCCCGATACAAATAACAACAACAACAACTAGGACAAAGCCAGGCACAGAGGCACATACCTGCAATCCCAGCACTCAGGAGGCTGAGACAAGAGGATCACGGCAAGTTCAAGACCAGCTTGAGCTACATAGTGAGTTCAAGACCAGTCTGAACAGCAGAGCAAGACCCTGCCTCAAAAAAGCAAACAAAAATAAAACAGAATTAGGACATAAAGTCACACAATATCTCAATTATCCCATATGTGTTACTGAACAAAATGAACACTGGGAAAAAAATGAAGAAAAAAATGGTAGAAAGCAAGTGAACCTTTTGGTTTGCTTAACCAGGTGACCGCTGAAAAATATCCTTTCAGGGGAGAAAATAAAACTCCCAGTTCTATGCACAGAAGACTCAGTGGAATCTGTGTGGAGAGAACAAGGTCTTGCACCTCAACCAGGACCCTCCACAGGTGTAGGAGGCCCACACTGCCAGCATTCAGTGACCGAAGGAACCTGCCCACTGGGCCTCTAATGCCAAAACTCTCCTGCCAGCTGGAGGTCTTGTCATCTTCGGAAGAACTATTCCTACCAAACCCAACTTCATTCCTCTTCCCCCTGCCCAAAGACCCCACGTCCTCTGCCCATGCAAAATCCCATCCAGTGCAACTGCACCACGGCGCATGGGCCCACTCACAGAGACAGGAATGGTGTTCCCTGGCGCTGTCCAACACTGTGTCCCCAATCCCACTCTTCCCAAAGTCTCCCCCATGTTCCAACAGGTAGACATTGCCCCTTTCTCTTCAGAACATGTGTCTTACAGCCCCACTGGACTCCAAGTTCCTACAAGGCAGGAGTCACCTGTACACTTCTTCAGTACCCAAGTTCATAACAACCCCAAAACCAAAGAGCAAAGAGGAAGACACTGTGGGCACCTTCTTATTTATTTCTCAAAATAATCCTACAGGGGGGCATGATCACCATATTCCAGTTTTACAGATTTGGCAACAGACATAAATGGTGCTGGGGGCCATAGTAAGGAGTAGCTGAGGCAGGATTCCCACCAGGTCTGTCTGAGGCCAGGGCTAACGTCTCCAAATTACACACTGCCTCTCGACCAGAAGGCATGCTATACAACCTGCCTAGTGAATTAAAACAGATGCAAACCCTGGTCCACACCTCCACTGGCCCTAAAGTTTAGTCTTTTCACTTCCTAACTTCATACAGCTCACCAGGGTGGCAGACAAGCCTTCAGGATTCTGTCCGCCCACACAAACCCAGTGGCCATGTGACTTCATCCATGCAGTGAAGATGACCAAATATTCCTATTTTTCACTCCTAGGAACAAGCATATCATGAGGATGGTTTACAATTATTTTCCACTTTTAACTAGCCAAGCCATTTGTGTCTTTACATTTAACAAACAAATACACACACAGAAAAATAAACACAGTGATGGAAGGGCTGGGCTGCTCCCTGTGTGCATAATAAAGCTCCCCCAGGGAAGCTTGGCACAGTGGTCAATGTGAATCCGCTCCTCTCCTTTACCTTTCCCCTCAGCCCTATGGAAATGAAGGCCATGAGGGAAAAAGGAAGCCACACAGATCCCCGGTCTGGAATGAAAATACCAACTCATAAAAGCATTAAGAAGGTCCCCTATTGAGCTGGTTTCCAATATTTAATTACTATAATGATATTCAGACATACTTTATCACTGTTTTCTAATGAGGTTGGTAAGGAGATAGAAACTTAGCATTTTATTCTGAGTTTAATGCACTTTTTTTAATGCTTACTCTACAGCTGGGGGCACCCTGGAAGAAGAGTCATATAAGCTCTAAAGGAGGTGACAAAGAAAAACATCTCCAGGTGATGTGTCACATATGGAGGGAGGGCAGTGAGGCCAGAACCACCTCTGCCTTAGGAAGAAGAATTATCCAAGGTAAGCAGTGAAGTCCACAAACAGGGAAACCTGCACCACAAATCACCCTCCTACTGCGCACTTCCAACAAGACTTTGAGTTTTCAAAATATGGGGCTGGGTGTGAAGGGAGGCCACAGCTGCCCGAAGTGAAAGCCCCTTTCAATGTCCCTGAAGCCTCCAAGTCAAGGGAGAAATCAACACCTAGCCAAGCAAAGCAAAGTCCAGGTCAACCTTGGCATGTGGGGCACAGTGGTCAAAAACAGAGCTGGTTCCACCCAGGAGAGCACTCCTGAAGAAAGGGGCCACTGTGAACCCCAAGGGCAGAAAGCCCGCAGCTGCTCTGGGAATTTGCCACCTCCCTGCAAAAGAAATGAGGAAGTGGCCTGGGGATTTAGCTCAGAGGTGCTGCTGCCGGCCTTTGCAAGTGCAAGATCCTGAGTTCTATCCCTGGTTCCAAAAAGAAAAATGAAATGAGGAAGGCACGAGAGGTGGCAGATAGGAAGGGGCAGGGCAGAAGCCAGGCCCAGGCAGCTGTGGTGGTGTCAAACCACAAAGGCGAGGCCATGGGAACACGATGTCGAGCATCTGAATAAATCAACAGCAGCTGTGTGAAGGTCTGAAATAATGTAGGGAAAGTCATAATGTAGCATTTGATTCAACTGCAAGGAGGCCTTATGAACAACCAAAGGGATGCAGAGTCTCTGCGCCTGGCTCTGACGGCATCCACAGCACAGGATCCCGCGGTGGGTAAAACCAAGCTATGTACAATGACTTCCCTAGCTGAGACTCCTAAGAAGAAGACCCAAGTCAGATCCACCCAATAATAGTTCCATCCGGCCTCTCAGGAAGGCCCCAGTAACACCAGACTAACTACTGTACTCTGTGAGCTAAGAGGGGACTTCTACAAATCCAGATAAATCTGGTCCATTACAGGCCTCTAGAAAGACTATTGAGTCATTGTGTATGGAGTTTTAAATTCAAAATAATTGTCAAATAGGACCATGTGAAATTTTCCTTGATAAAACTGCAAATAACAATAGAATTGCTCCGTTATAATTCTTCACCGTAAATCAATAATTGCATCATTGTAGATAAGTGCACTGGTCAGTACAGTATTTTTTGGCAAATTAACAACAATGGACCCTCAAGTTACAACCA
Source organism: Fukomys damarensis (assembly GCF_012274545.1). Classification (NCBI taxonomy): domain Eukaryota; kingdom Metazoa; phylum Chordata; class Mammalia; order Rodentia; family Bathyergidae; genus Fukomys; species Fukomys damarensis. Next base: position 17,636,112 of record NW_022900922.1, read on the forward strand.
GAATGACATGGAAACAACTTGTTAATTGAATTAATGGATGATTCATCTGCCTCTTGTTATCTACAGCATGTACCCAGGTAAACATCCAGATCTTAGCTGTATGGACTTACAACCAACTTGAGTTACAACTGGCCCTTGGGAACTGATCAAATTCTAGGTTAAGGGTCCACTGTAAAGTATTTTTGGTCAACAAATATGAGTCTAGGAAGAGAGACGATGATATACATAGATGAAATTACATACAACATTGAAGTACAAAGCAAGACTATAGACATGCAAAAATTTCATCAATTTCATGTCTAGATACTTCAACTATTCCTGAAATGCGGAGAGAGGTCTCAAAAGAGTATGGGATACACCCATTTTCACAGGAAGATTCACAGAATCAATAGGCAGTTCTTGCATTATTGGTGAGCCCATCTCATTTTGCATCTGGCATTCTATGAAATTTCTGAGTCATCTCTATTTTGTCTCCCTGAACTGTTTACCTTTGGTTTCATCTGAAAACACTGACCTGTATTGCAGCTGGTGCTTATTAGGAGATGTTAGGGTAGCTACTCAATGAGTTCTACAAGTGATGTACTCAGCTAACTTAGCCCAAACAGCTTTGTGATTCTTTCTCAGTTTCTCTCTGCAACCACCTACTTTTCTGGGGCAGGGAAATGGAAATTATTTCAAGAAATGGAAAAAGTGTCATGTAAGTAACTTGAATCGCTCATCTCCCTTGGGGACAGGACAGTTAATGACTACTTTCAGAAATTAAATAAGTAGTGTCTGACCTCTATTAGTTATGTAAATTTAGCGCTATCTTTAACTAACAGAGAGGCAAGTGTCCCAGCTATACCAGTGAGCACTGGGGAATTCCAAATGACTGAACTATCTGAATTTCCCTCACTGTTGTACTCAGAATTTTCCTGAGTGGTCAGGTGACAGAAAAGTCCAAATCTAGTACAGGAGAGATGGTTTAGAAGTGTCTGTAGATAATAAAAAAAGTGCGGCTGTTCAGAAGTCAAATACTGACAAATGGGGGGCCTGTCCCAAAGCACAGTATTAATTCCTTCCCTGTTAATTTAATAGTCTTCCTTAACCCTTTCCTCTCCGCACTTATTCTCCTGGTCATTCTTAATTCCCACAGAATCTAATCACAGGAAAGGCACACACAGCCACGCCACAACCGCTGCAAGTCCAGGATACACTGTGAGGGCCAGATGCTATTGCTGCCCTCGTAGACCTTCACAGCAACCTAGCTCCCTGCTGCTCCACTGCTTGCACCCTCTACCCCAGCCCCAAACCCCTAAAACAGTCCAAGTGGACCAGGCCTGGGCCCAGCTCCCACTTTTCACCACCAGACCCAGCTTTGTCAAAGGCAACACTGTCTGTGTAACCACAGTATATATAACATAAGTATCCCTAGAGCAACACTTATTGCTTTTTCCTTTCCTAGCCCTAACAAAAACAGCCCCAAGAAGAGAAATTGAAAGCAAAAGTTTATTTCCATCTTGGATCCCACTTCCACCAAGAAAGCAAATGATAGAAGGCACGAGACCAAACCCCCGCCCAAATCCAAACTGGAGCCCAAGCTTTCCGAGTATATGAGGGAAACCAATTTTCACAGTAGCAGCCAACATGTGAAAATACTTTTATTGTAAAATTGAAGAGTGTAGCTCAGCAAATACTTGCTGGCATGCTAATGTAAGTAATTACACAGGTGGTTATGCAAACACTGAACTCATGGTTCAATTTGGCAGAAGTATAAACATTTCTAGAATAGTTTGTAAGGTTCAATTACCTAGATCTGCTGGCTAATTTCCATTCCCTCTCCAAGAGCTCCCCAATGTCGATTATTTTCCTTTGGAAAATTCACTCCTAAAGCACACTCGAAGTAGGCATGAGATGGACACAGATGTACTAAACTGACTCCACTATTTATTTCCAAAGGCGCATCTTACCAATAACATGTACATACATGCTTACTTTCTCATGTTCTGTAAAAGAGCTGTTGCTCATTCTTCACTCTTAAAAACATCCATTTACTCGAACAATACCTGTTAAGCTCTTATATGTACTGGGCACTAGTCTAAGATGCAGAGGAAACAGTGGTGAACAAAATAATTAAAATCCCCTGGACTTAAAAGATGTACATTCTAGTAGGAAGAAAACAACACCCAGTCACAAAAAGAAAACACAGGGCACATTCAATGCCGGCCAACCTGGGACGGAGAAAAACACAGTAACAAGGAGAGGGTGGGTATGGGGTATTGCAACTTTAAATACTGGGAAAGGCCCAAGGGAAACAAAATATGTGTGAGATCTGAAGGAAAATAAGGGAGTGAGCTAAGCCATGCAGAAATCTTGGGAAAGAGTTCTCTACAAGGGAACACCTAGGTCAAAAGAGCTAAAAAAAGATAACGGGGGAGGGAAGAGAGGTCAGTGATCCACACAAATCTACCTTTTGCCATTTCCTAATTTTATTAAAAACCGCACACTATATAGAACTTTCAAAAGGCTTCTTTTCTAGTACTGAGTTTTCTCTTACATTTACAGCATCTGGCACTATTGTGATTCACTAACAAGTTGTTCTGCTCACTCCCCCCGATGCTTGTTGGCAGTGGGTTCAGTCCTCAGGCTCTGGGGTATGTTTGGCACCACAGCAACCGAAGCTGGTAGGTAAAGTACGACATTCGGGTAAGAAGCAAGCCAAAAGTGCCTATATAAGGATTGCAGAAATGGTGCACAAAAAACTCTACCTTGGCTCGCTGCACTACAGCTATCCTCAGCACCTGTACCGCACTATCGAGGTGGTGAAGACATCTGCACAGAAAATTCTGACAGGGCCCAAAATAGATGTGGACCAAAAATACACCCATCTCTATCCTTCCAAAATAATGTGACCTAATCCTCTTTCTCAAAATAAGATAGGGCCTCAACCTCAGTGGAACAGCCCTTGTATTGCATGCTCAAGGCCCTAGGTTCATTCCCCAGCACCCCACACACACACCAAGTTAAAGGTTAAAAAAAGAAGAGAAAAGAACTGAGTATATAAAAAGAATTGAGAATGTGAATGCTCCAAGGAAGGCCAGCGCTGGGTGGAAGGAGACACAGCTGAGAATCAGATGCACCTAGGATTCCTCCTGGCTCCTGTCAGTTGTCCCAGTCCCCTAGCTTGGGCATGCATGCCACTTTACTATTCATGAAAACACTTCATAATCCTAACTTGGAGGACTGTTGCAAAAATTGGAGGCAGGGTTAAAAATAGCCAACATGTTAAAAACCAATCTCAAAAGTTACATACTTTATGATTCCATTTATAGAGTAGGCTTGAAATAACAAAATTATAGAGATGTAGAATTAGTGGTTGTCAGAGACTGGGTTTGGAGGGGGAAGGGATGGAGCTAGCTACATTTATAAAAAGATTCATCCAGGATCCTTGATCTGTATTGTGTGGTGGGAAACACAAGAATCTCCATGTGATAAAACTGCACAGAATTAAACACACACATATATATGCACACAAGTGCATGTTAGACCTATGGAATAACAAAGAGCAACACTAAAATATTGTTGCATAACATGTTACTGTTGGGGGAAACAAGGTATACAGGAAAGTGAAAGGTATACAGGATCTCTTACTATTACTTATCACTCTGCGAATCTATAATTATCTCACATCTCATCAACTTAAACCTGTCAGGCATGTTGTAAGGGTCATAAATGGCACACTGGTCTAGTTATCCTCTTACATAGCAAAGAGGTAATTCCTACTTCCCAATAATGAGATTCTAGAGGAAATGCCCTTCAAAATTTCACTGAAACTGGGCCAGGGATGTAGCTCAATGGCCACACCTACCTGGCAAGTGCAAGGTCCTGAGTTCAATCCCTGGTACTGGAGGGGAAAAAAAATTTTTTTTTTCCACTAACGCCATGGAAAATGCAAACACTGTATTTCTCATCCCTGGGACACAATAACCAACACCCAGAACTTAAAGGACAAGAGGTTTAATGTGGCTCATGGTTTCAGGGGATTCAGTCCATGGTAAACTGGTACCAAGGTAGGATTATCATGGCAGAAGAGTATGGCACAACAAAGATGCTTACTTCATAGCAGCCAGGAAGGAGAGCAAGGGAACAGTGCCAGATAGGGAGGAGCCAGAGGCCAGACATAGACCCCCAAGGCCAGGCCTCCATGAGCCACTAACACACACAAAAAAAAGCATGCTATACGAATCCCAGGGATAGCTCCCAAGCCAGTCAAATTCATACAATCCAGCTTAATTACCACACACTGCTTATATAACGGATGGAGAAACTTAGAGACAGGAATCCATTCACCAAAATATTAAAAGTTTTCTGTCCCTGAATAACAAACTACAATATACAAGAGCCCTCCAAATTTTTTTTCTTCATGGTTTAAAGCAGCACTTGCCAAAGAGTTGTCCATGAAACAATAATTCCCCCACAATTCTCCAAGATAAATAAAAAAAAAAAAATCACTTGTAAATTTGGGAAACACTGTCCAAATGCTCCCTTTGGGAGCTCCAGTAAAAAAGAAAATCCTTACCAAATTTCCCCTAACTCATCTTTTCTAAATTTACTTGTTCAAAAATCAGTTTTTCATACCTGCTAACATCTGAGAAATGCTCCCAAGTCTAGAATCTTAAGTCATTCCACATCAGTCAGGTACTGAATTTCTTCACCCACTGTGCACATTAGCAGATAAATAGGTGGTTTCTCTATGGCTGGTGCAGTGGTTCTAACAACACATAGTTGGTCTTCAATAAATGGTTGCCAGGTTGTATTCAGTTCAAGTACATTTCATGTTGACAACTCTGAGCACAGCGAGCATGACTTTTACTGATTCACTTTTAGTCTCTCAGAGGAAAGAACAAAAGCACTCTTCCAGGAAGTTTTAGAAAGTGTCTCAGAAACTTTCAGGTCCAAAGTTTTTCCATTATGCCAGCGGTCTCCAGCCTGAGTGGAAGCCATTGATAAACCGTTTACAACCTGACATGATTAAAGTGGTTCAGAGAACAAGATCATGACTAAAAATAGCCCTACTCAAAACTTAGAGGTTCTAACACCTCCAGCAGCATAGAAGGCCTTTCACATAAAAAATAGGCAAAGCTTCAGCTGCAAGTATTTCTGGAAGAGGTGAACAGGTTAGTGAAGTCATTTTTCATGTGGATGACTTAAGGTTAAAGTCATATAAATTAGTATCAAAAGCCAAACAATTTGCTGACATCAGGCTTGAAAGAAGGTGGAAAAGAGAAAGGTAAAAACCATGAGTCCTAGGGAGAAGTAGAGAAACACAAAACTAATCTCACTTACTCCACGGATCCATCTAAGCCAACACACTGTTTCACAATTACACATTTCCATCTAAAGGAATATTACAAATTACAGAACCATGAACTAAAAGATTGTGCTTCTTTTTGGAGAAAAATCAGTAAGAGAAAAAAAGGAATGTTTTTTAATGGAAAGCATTTAAGGAAAACTTCAAAATCAGCTCAATTACACACAGATCTTAAAAAGAAGAATTTATCAAGAGCCTCTGAAATACTAAAAATAAGTCTCAACCATGAAGAGCTAAGAAAGCATATTCACTGGGCACTCACCCAAGGCTCACTCACGCATTCTTAGGAAGATTTCCAACATGCTTGAAAATTAATGGCTTTCAGATAAAACCTCAACTGAATCAGGAAAGCCTCTGCTTCCTGAGAACTCCCACTCTTCAAGGTTGCTATGTAAAACCTGGGGTGGCTTGGATATTTCAATACAGCTAATAACCCTAAAATCACACGCACATGGCTGTCAGCACATCCATTCCTCAATCTAAATAAACCTGAGATTTGTCACAACACTTCAAGTGAGGGAAGATCCTGGTTGAGGCATCCGTACTATGCCCTTCCAATGCATTCCTCAACTTAAGTCTTTCTCCACAGCCCCTGAAGAGCCATAGGGCCAAATCCTCCTCTAAGGCACAATGGTTTGAGCAGTATTTGCCTTAGCTGTCCCCACCTTCTCTTTTCCCTGGCTCAGAAAATATGATAGAGAAAAAACTTAAGTATTTTGGAAAAAAAATTTAAAGCCTTTCTGGTAAATAAGCTGAATTTCACATAATGGAAAAAAATGGATATGGCTTATAGAGATTTCACTGAGCCTCCAGAAATTCAGGACTAAAGAAGTTGGAGATAAGAAAGTCAAAAGAAAATTAAGAATGTGCCTGCTGAACATCTGAGCGGTCTAAGATGGTTTTCCCTTTAGGAGCTCAGATATCTTTTCAATTCCCTCTCTTCACTGCAAGGTGTTCTTTTCTTTCTTGCAGAAACAGAAAGCAATCCATCTCTTCTTCCTTCTTTCCTTCCTCCTCTAATACACACAGGAGATTGTGATTTTCCCAAATTTCTTTTAAAACACATGGGAGGAGGAGAAAGCTCAGTTACTCCCATTCCTAAACCAATACTGTCTTAAGTAAAGTGCAGATTCCAAACACATGAGTAGAAAACAATGAGCAAAGGCTGTGCTGTGCACACCTGCCCCTCCCTGGGAAGGCTGAAGGAGGCCACACCTGCCAGCCCCCACCTGGATGCTAATGCACCCACAAAATGATGGCGCCAGCTGGCCAGCAGCAGTAAAACGTCGTTTTCATTCCTTTAATATGCTGAAGTTCATTGAGGCCAATAAAGCCATATTCAAAAACAAGTTAAACTTTTTCCAGTTTTTTTTTTTTTTAAGTACTTTGATTTTCATAAAAGGCAAAACCATTCAGCCAGGCTTGGACAAACAGTCCATTTACACAGCGAGAAATACTGTAGCAACTGACCTGAATCCTCAAGAGAGAACGGCCTCAGACCTACATTATGGGAAAGTGCACCCACATGGACCTCCTGGTTTCCCCACGGTGCCCATCAGTGCACCCACAGGAAATGATTCCCACTCCCGTTCTCTGCAGCAATAGTGAGGGAGGCAAGCTCAGGATGGGAAATTAGCATCCCACTGGATCAGCAAGCACCCACTGCAGACCCACACACGTGTACCCACATGGAGCCTCACTCAGCATGTTTATCTCTGTACCCTGGGCCAGGTCAATGGCTGCCACTTTGGTCCACCTAGGGTGCAGGATGTCCTCATCAATAGGCAGGATGCACCTCAGGGACCTGGGGAGGCCAGCAGTCAGAGAAGCATGCCTTTGTGAACAGTGCCAGACCCAACCCATAGTCCTTGAACAGCCACTCACTCGTGCCACCCTGCAGGCTCCCAGTGGCAGAGTTGAGCAGGTGTCCATGAAAATCAGCCAGTCCAACCCTTCCTGCTGCCCTTGCTGGCCAGGATGGACAGACTTATCTACAGTGGCATTCACAGGACTGTGTCTGGCAGGGCAAGCGAAGAAGGTGCTTCCCTTCACAACACTCAAGAAGCCTGTGACCACAATGCCCAGTGTCCATCCTGCAGCCAACCACACATGACCCTACACTGGCAGGGGTGGCCAAAACTGGGCTAAATGATTGGCATGCTTGGGCATGAAAACCCCATAATAAAAATACTGCCATAAGGTATTTCTACAGTGTGATACCCTCATTCACACAATCACTATGCCAATTCTGGTTCTTTCTTGAGTTGTTTCACTTCTGAAATGGTGCTCCTGCCAAGCCCCACTTTGTGCCATGCCCATCCAGGCACTGCTCCTAGGTAATGCAGGAGCTCACTGCCACTGTCTGCTGGGGCCGGTTACAGGTTCTCACACTGCAGCCAGCAACCAGACACTTTTACTGACTTAGGAGGCACAGTACTTCCTTATGATGGGACAGCACTATGTGCCACACACACACACACACACACACGGAAGCATGGTTGAAAGAAGACCAAATCATTTTTCCCCTAAGACTGCTGGCCTGTGTGAGCAAAGTCATCATTTCCACTTTTAATGGCCTGTAAATATTGCAACGTATAATAGGGAGTGCCTTAATTTGTTTGTGCTGCTACAATAAAATGTCTGGGACTGGAAAATTTCTAAAGAAATGTATTAGCCCAGTTTTGAAATTTATTTCTGAAAATTCCTGACAGCCAAGGAGTCTAAGATCAAGGTGCAGCCCCAGACTGCACCCTCATATGGAAGAAAAGGGCAAAAGAGGAAGACAAACTAGCCAGTCAGTTAAGCTTCCTTCACAAAGGAACAAGGGAGGAGCCCCCAGGACCTAAGGTCCCCCTAAAGGTCCTTTTAACGCTGTCACATTGGTGATGCATGGATTTTGGAAGGGACACATTCACATCACAGCAAGTTTTATGGCTTGTGTCTAGATGTCCCCCCAAAGCCACATACAGTCATACATGGGGCTTTTTCATAGGTGGCTGATCTAGAGTGTGTGACCAATTCATGGTGCAATGTTAGGATCAAGCATGCTAGGGTTAAGGGTGGGTGATTACTCAATCGGTCCACCGATTGGTTTGGTACTGCCCTAATCCTGGTAGCCTGGATACAATAGAAGGGAAAGAAAGAGACTTGTTTCATCCCTGTTGCTTTGCTACCTTCTGCCTGCTGTGAACTGTTTCTTCCTCTGGAGCCAGCCAATTATGAACTGAAACATCTACAAACTATGAGCTAAATACCTTTCCTCTAACATTGGGTGCTGGGTAATTTTGTCTCAGCAACAAGAAAGTAACTAAAACAGTAGGTAATGTTTTATTTGATCAACTAATTTTTCAATTTGAACAATTTATCACTAGCATGCAATCTAACCCTTAGAAAAAAACAAAAACCAATATATGTGTGTGTGTGTGTGTGTGTGTGTGTGTGTGTGTGTATATATAGTACACCATGTTATAAGTTCTCCCTTACCTTCATATGCCCACTTATCCTCTACTACCTAACATGACCAAAAACAAAAATATATGACAATTACAGTGCTTCACTCAGCAATGAAATCTACCTTTTATTCCATGGGAGAAAGATCACAGGCAGTGTGATACTGAGGGTAAGCTGACAGCCAACACTCAATACAACTGTGTTCACAATTTAGTCTACAAATTGGTCTATGCATTAGGTTGGGTCAATATTAATTAGATATTAATTTTTATTACCTAAAAGTTATTTTTAATGCATATAAGACACTTTCCTTTTATGGACAAAATCAGCAAAAAAAAGATAAGTCAGTCCAAGCTTTCAAGCTAAAAGCTTACTACTAACTCAATTAAACTAAAAAGGCTCAACCTGTATTCACATAAAACCATAACAGGTACAACTTCAAACTCTGAAGTGATCGCCCCTAGAAATGTGAAGTAATCACAAGTATTCCATCAGAAACAGAGTGTTTGAAACACATCCATCCTTAAGAGAGCAAAGTTGAAATAGCTGTTCCTTTACATCATTTATCACCTACTTGTCAGAAAAGTACTTCTTTAGTTCATGTTTCTTCTTCCATTGGACAAAAAATACTCAAAACTCTGAACTAGAAAACATATTTCTAATTTATTATGGAGAGTACACAAGACCTTCTTAAGATTCACTAAACATTTTTAAATTATAATAGTAGTATCACCAATATTTTGGTGCTCTGAGACCATGCAAGTTTTTAAGGTTGGTCTTTCATTTCCTGATTTAAAAAATTTTTTTTAATTAAAAAAATGTTTTTTCAACAACCATCACCCCCATTAGAAAATCCCGACTACCCAACTTGATTTCGTTCACTCTAGACATTAATCTTTCTGAGAAAAACTCAAATAGTTGACTTTCCTTAACCCTTAGGCTGACACAAAAGTAGCATAAGCTACTGTCAGCAGATAACCCACTGAAACAAGCCATTCTGAAGTAGGGCCACAGGCCACCTGCAAAGGGAAGGCTGTGGTCAAAGACACCACCCTGAAAAGGGCTCCATTTTCTCACCATCATTTACTAAAAGCCTGCACAGAAAAGCATCCTTCCCAAAGGAGGACAGCTAGTCAGAGAAGAGACTGCCAGGGTGCTCACCTGGTAAAAACAATTTAATGACTAATTCAAGAGTTTAAGAAACCGCATAAGTAGCATGCACACACACACACACACACACACACACACACGCCCAATTAAGTCAAAACTCAATAGCATCTGTGACTCAGCCCCAGCAGGAAAGGACATGGCTGTTGGAGGGCGTGAAGAACTAAGGGAGCCACCATACGGGATGGTAGAAGGGAAAGATGCCAGGAAAAACTCCCTCACACATCTCTCCAGGCTGGGGCCTTGTGCTAAATTGGTAGAATACTTTCAGCTAAGTGACTTTGTGAGGTTTATACCTTGTCATCCAAGAACCCTCACCGCCCCCACACGGTTCCTCTCTTTAAACCAAATCTCTAGTTTTCCAAACTCACCTCTCCTTTGACGCCCACCTAATGTGCTTGTAAAGACTGTAATTCAACTCCAGCAAATTCACTGAATGAATGGCTGGCTACCACCTTAGAGGAGGAAAAACAGCCAAAGAAATCTTTCTTGCCCCAAATGAGAGCATTGTATGGGAGGGGTACAAGCAGCAGGGTGAGCAGTAAAAAATGAGTACATAATAAAACTCACCCAACCTGCCTGCTAAAACTTGCTGCATTTGCCGCAGAAGATATTCAGCCAACGAGATGGAAAAGTTCAAAAGGTCTGGGGCACAGCACTGTGAACATACTTTGCACTTCAGAACTGTGCACTTAGAAACAATGAAGGAGCTTGGGTGCGGCTCAGTGGTGAAACCCTTGCCTAGCATATGCAAGGCATCATTAAAAAGAAAAGTAGTTAAGATGCTGAATTGTATGTGTTTTTTGCCACAATTAAATTGTTTTTAATTTTTAAAAGGGACTATTTTACAAGCAGCAACATTCCACACTGCAACACGTCAAGATGACAGCAAGTCTCAAGTGCTTACTCAGGGAGGGCTTAAGACTCTCACTAACTTGTGGACTGGATTGAAAACAAGAGGAAAGCAGTGTTCCTGCATGTTATCTGCACAAAAGAGCAAGTGAGGGCACCCAAGCCACTAGAAGTCCCTTCCTGGGCTGTCACATGGTCAAAAATCAGAAGCATCGAGGGTATCTACGATGACTATGAAATTCTAAGCAGGAATCCACAGTGCTGGAAGTTTCAGAGGGGACATACTGGCTCCTGGTTGGTGGCGCTGCCTTTCGACTGTGGCTGTGAGACTCACCCAAGAAGAAGGTGTTGTGTTCTAGGTACCCAGCCTTCCAGAGGATTTGGAAAAGTTTCAGTCAGTTAACCTGACAACTTGGTCAGGATGATTTCACAACATCATCCAGGAAAGCAAGGGAGAGAATGTCCAGGTAAATTCCAAATGACCTAAACTAAGGTCCTCGACTAGAAGCTCTGGGTGTCAAGTTTCACTCATTGTAAGAGAGAACTGTGACTAGTCCGAATGGTTACAGATTTCCAACTCTAGAAGCCATCCCAAGCAGGCAGGTCATGCCATCAGAAACACTGGCAGATAGAATTTTGATTGGGTGAAACACCAGGCTTAGTTCCTTCCCAAGTCAAACTCCTGTGGTATGTCAGGGATGTCCAGCTACAAAGAAGAGAAAACCTGAACACATTCTCTTTTCACTTCACCATCCTCAGCATGTTGATTTTTATCTTCACAATGATGCCCTATCTCCAGGCTCAAGCCCATGCCACAGCAGAAAACACAGGAAAGGGGCAGCTCCTATATCATGAAAGCAAAACTGTTCCAGGGCAGTTGCAGCCAACTACCGCTCAGGTCTAATCAGCCTGGGCAAGTCACATGGGCACCTCTAGTCCAGTTTCTCAGCCTTAGCTTCTCAGATATTTGGAGTCAGATAACGCTTTTCTCTGTTCATTCTAGATGTTTATCAGCAGCCCTAAGCTCTACCCACTAGATTCCACTAGAACCCCAAGCTCAACGGTGACAATCAAAAATGTCCCCACAGTGGCATTGTGAAACACACTTATAATACCTGCACTCAGGTGGCTGAGGCAGGAGGATGACGAGTCCAAGGCCAGCTTGAGCAACTTCACAAGACCCTTGTGAAAAAAAGCATTCTTTTTTTTTAATTTCTCCAGATGTTTACAAATGTCCACTACAGGACAAAACTACCCCCAGCTGAATACCACCCTACAGAAGAGGAATAATGTGTTAAACAGAGGCGGGTCAGCCAGCCAACTGCATCCAGAACAAACTTTCCACACCTATTTGCTAAATGCTTTTAATGAGTTACTTACTATCATGCCAAGTATTTTGAAAACTTTGTGAGAAAAATATGTAAGTCCTCCTCATCCGAGAAGCACTGACAATAACGTTTGGAATATCAGAATTTAAGAAACAATCAGAAAAAATATATTGAAAAGGGCTGGTTAAACCTCAGTGACAAGACATCCCTCTCTTGGTTCCAACCAAGGGGAGCAAAAGCACACAGGAATGTAGCCTGGACTCCTTAATGAAAATGTCACTTCAGAGCTGCACCCGTGTTTGAAGACAAGAAATATTTAGACAGGTGGCAGGAGAAAAGGAAAGCAATGCAAACAAAGATCAGAAAGCAAGCAGCTAAAGCTCAAGATCTGGTCTGCAAGTCAAGCTTCTCACAGACTAGGGCCCAGAAGGTCTGGGACAGTCTGGGGCGGTGGACGAGCTCACCAATCTCACACTTGGAATATATCACCCTGAGTGATCGATCACAGGGCTGCTGAGAGTATCAAATAAAAGCAATCCAACTGCAAGATTATCTGGCACATGTATGCAATCACTTGTTAGTCTCTATTTTTATTCATAAACGCAATTCATTAAACATGATAATTCACACAGGCCATAGGAGGTATGATCAAAGTATACAGTGACGGTTTAAACGTTTTAAAATTTTATTACACTAAAAGACACAATGCCCTTAATCCCATTCAAAATGTTCCCTCTTGCTCTGAATAATCTCATCATTCCTGCCATGTACTGATGTAGCTCTGGAAGTCCTCTTTTGTAACTTTACGAGATGTGATCAAAAATACAGTGAATGCCAGAAAGACACACTGGCAAAAATATTAAACTGTGTCTTCACCCAACACCTGATTTACTGAATATGGCACCAACTTCTAGCTCTTCCCCGAAGTCGAAATGACCAGGAAAGGTAAATATTTTGAATCAATTCAGAACATCAAGGCAATCACAACAGCACAACAAAAGATACTTTCAGAACTACCTCAGAAAGCGCTAAGAACACAGGGTAAGAGTGTTCAAAGAAAGGAAGAGTATCTTGAGAGGGATTCATGGCAATGTCTTTTACTGCAATACATTTTTTAAAACTTAAATTCACCAGAGTTTGTTCTCACACCTAGAAAGCAGCTATCACATCCTGACAGCTGGACCTGTGACATCCTGGGCAGGACAACCAGAACCTCGAGTTCTTGGGCAAAGCCAGGCCCATGATAACCACAGGATGCCAGCTCAGCCCCAAACAAGGTGGCAAGAAAAGCCACACCTGGCAAAGAGCAGTAGCAGGGGGACTTGTCTGGGATTTGCATGATTTCAAGCGAACTCTGTGACTAGCATATGCTGTCAGGTTAGTAAAAGACTGTGTCTAACGAGGACTCTAAACTCACAACACATCATTCACTGTCACTCGGGCACTTAGGCTGAGACGGATGTCTTCAGGGAGCAGAGACCTGCTCTCGCAAGAAGCAGTTCTATTAATGATTTGCAAAGTCACTGCCAAACAAGTCAAACTGTGGAAAGACGTGGGAGACACCACAAATGCTTCTCGTAGCACAGAGATGAGAGTAGAGCTGGAGAATGACTAATGTAGTATCTTTAATAGATACAAGGAAAATTGAACATGCTTAAAAACAAAGTGTAAGCTCAAGGACCTGAGTTCAATCCCCGGCACCACAAAAAAACAAACAAACAAACAAACAAAAACAAAGTGTAGTACCTGCTTGTGCCTTATTATCTGAAAGCAGACCACACTGCGCCATCTGAGTCCCGAGTTCTCAGATTCTGGGTCCCAATTCTTTTATATGCAATGCAGAAGTGATAAAGGCCACACAAACCCACCACTCCTTCCTGGGACCCTACACTGCAGTTGCTGTTTCTTTAGTCATTAACTCACACAAATCCAGGGCATGCAAACTAATCTCACCCAAACTTTCATAAGCTCCAGGCAAATGATAAACGTGTGAGGATAACTTGTAGTTTGAAAGTAGAAATAACTCCCTTAATACTTGTTGCTCCTCACCTGGCTTTAGGGACTAGGCCTTTCATCACAAGGCCTGTTGTTTTTCTGAAGTCATTTACTTAGCAAATACAATGGGTGAATATACTCTTTTATTATATCCAATATATATGCTTTCACCTTGTGTAAAAATTCAAGACATCCAACACTTTCTTAGACATTTAATCCACTACCAGATTGTAACAAACAATGAAGTATCAACAACACAAGAGACTGATATACTTATAATAAAACGTGTGCAACAAAGAATTAAATCAATAAACCCTTAGCCAATCTTATCAAAAAAAGGAAAGGAAATGCTCAAATTCATGCAATTAGAAATGAAAATGGTGAAATCACAACAGATTCAGCAGAAATCCAGATGATCATCAATACCTACTTCGAGAACCCATACTCTAATAAAATGCAGAACACAGAAGAAATGGGAAGATTTCTGGATACATATGAATTATAAAAGTTGAACAAAGAAGATATAAAAATTATAAACACCCAATTACAATCCGTGAAATTAAAAATGTAATTGAAAATTTACCAACGAAGTAAAGTCCAGGTCCTGATGGCTTCACTGCTGAATTTTATAAGACATTTAGAGAAGAACTATTGCCACTACTCTTTAAACTTTTCAATGAAATTGAAAGAAGCAATACTGAACCCATACTCTAATAAAATGCAGAACACAGAAGAAATGGGAAGATTTCTGGATACATATGAATTATAAAAGTTGAACAAAGAAGATATAAAAATTATAAACACCCAATTACAATCCGTGAAATTAAAAATGTAATTGAAAATTTACCAACGAAGTAAAGTCCAGGTCCTGATGGCTTCACTGCTGAATTTTATAAGACATTTAGAGAAGAACTATTGCCACTACTCTTTAAACTTTTCAATGAAATTGAAAGAGAAGCAATACTTCCAAATTAATTCCTGGAAGCAAGTATTGCTTTGATTTTAAAACCAGGAAAAGATCCAACCAAGGATGATAACAACAAGCCAATCTCCCTAATGAACATAAATGCAAAAATCCTCTGTAAGATAATGGCAAACAGAATACAGAGGGTCATCAAGAAGATTGTACACTCTGACCAAGTCAGATTTATAGGAGGGAAGCAGGATGGTTCAACATACATAAATCAATGTAATACACTATATTAACAAAATCAAGGACAAAAACCATGTGATCATCTCAATAAACACAGGAAAAGCATTCGACAAAATCCAACACCCATTCATGATAAAAAAAAAAAAAACCTGCAGAAAATTGGAATAGATGGTCTTTATCTCGACTTGATAAAGGCTATCTATGAAAAGCCAACAGCCAACATCATATTAAATGGTCAAAAATGGAAAACTTTACACAAAAATCAGGAAAAAGACAAGGATGTCCACTATCACCACTCCTGTTCAATACAGTTTTGGAAACATTAGCCATAGCAATTAGGTAAGAGAAAGAAATAAAGCAATAAAGATAGGAACAGAAGAGGTGAAACTTCCATTATTTGCTGATGATATGATACTCTATCTACATAGAAGACCCAAGAACTCCACCAAAAGACTTCTAGACTTGACAGATTCAGTAGAGTAGCTGAACATAAGGTCAGCACTCAAAAATCAATAGACTTCTTATACCAGAAAAAAAAAAAAAAGCCTCACTGAGAATGAAATTAGGGAAACAATCTCTTTCACAATAGATCCAAAAAGTTGAAATATCTAGGAATCAATCTAATGAAGGAGACAAAAGACCTCTCTACAGTGAAAACTACAGCACTCTGAAAAAAGATTGAAGAGGATATAAAAAAATGGAAAAATATCACCTGTTCCTGGGTTGGAAGAATCAGTACGGTGAAAATGGTCATACTCCCAAAACTGCTTTACAGATTCAATGCAATCCCTACTAAAATCCCAACAGTATATTTCATAGAACTAGAGAAAGCAATCCAAAAATTAATTTAGAATCAGAAGACATCTAGAATAGCAACAGCAATTAGGCAACAGAGACATGGTGGGGGGGTCTCACAATTTGCAATTTCAAACTATACTACAAAGCCACTGTGATAAAAACAGCATAGTACTGGCAAAGAAACAGACCTGAGGATCAGTGGAACAGATTAGAAGATGTAGCGACATCTGCTGATGTACTCCGCTACCTCATCTTTGACAAAGGAACCAAACACCCTCTCTGGAGGAAAGACAACCTCTTTAATAAATGGTGTTGGAAAAGCTGGATTTCAACTTGTCAAAGATTAAAACTAGATCCAAATCTTTTTTTGTATCCCAGATTGAACTTGGGCCCTTGTGCTTGTGAGGCAGGCACCCGAACCACTGAGCTAAATCCCCAGCCCTAGACCCATATCTGTCACCATGAAATTAAAATCAAAGTGGATTAAAGATCTAAATATTAAAACAGAAACATTAAACTTGCTGGAAATAGGTAGAACTCTTGAAGATATTGGCATAGGAAAAGACTTTATGAACAAATCATCAGTAGCACAGGAACTAGCACAAAGAATCAACAATTGGGATCTTATCTTTTTAAAAAGCTTCTGCACTGCCAGAGAAATCACAGGCACAGCTAAGAGACAACCCACAATGATGAAAAAAAAATTTTACCACCTGTT
Source organism: Fukomys damarensis (assembly GCF_012274545.1). NCBI lineage: Eukaryota > Metazoa > Chordata > Mammalia > Rodentia > Bathyergidae > Fukomys > Fukomys damarensis. The sequence goes on from NW_022900922.1 coordinate 17,652,923, forward strand.
CCTCAGACAAAGGTCTACTATCTAGAAAATATAAAGAACTAAAAAACATCAGACCCCCCTCAAATATAAAGATCCATTTTTAAAATGGGCATCTGAAATGAACAGACATTTCTCAGACAAACAAGTAAAAGCAGCAAATAATCATATGAAAAGATTGTCAACCTCACTGATCATTATAGAGATGCAGATGAAAACAACACTGAGATTCCATCTCAGCCCAGAAAGAATGGCTGCTATCAAGAAATCAACCAATAACAAATGCTGGTGGTGTTGTGGGGAGATAGGAACACTTTTTCATTGTTGGTGGGAGAGCAGACTGGTGCAACCACTGTGGGAATCGATATGGAGATACCTCAAACAACTTGGGTTAGAAGTCCCATTTAACCCAGCTATTCCTCTGCTGGGTATCTTTCCAAAAGAATTAAAAGAATCATACTACAACGATATATGGTCACCCACGTTTATAGTGGCACAGTTTGTAATAGATAAAATTTGCAAACAGCCCAATTGCCCGTCAACTGGAGACTGGATAAAGATGTGGTTGATTTATAAAATGGAATACTACTCAGCCATAAAGAACAAAAAACTAGAGAGATTTATAGCTAAGCGGACGCACGCTGAGGCCATACTCTTAAGTGAAATTAATGAGTCACACGTGTAAATACTAAATAGTTTCTCTGGTGTGAAAAAGTAAAAGTGTAAATAAGGATTAAAATGTATAATTGATATTGTGCAATAGAAGGAAAAGTCTAAGAGTAGACAAAGTGGGAGAAATAGGGGAAAGGTAAAAAGGGAAAAGAACAAATATGTGAAAAGGAAAAACATGGAAACAATGTCTTTGTAAACATGGTAGAGTGGAGGGGCTGAAGGGAGGGCCAGGGAATGGGGAAAAATAAAAACCTGGTAAGTCAAGTATAGGTACAAGATTCCAAAGATTAATGTAACAGTATTGTATACCTAAAATGTACCAATAAATTTAATAAAGATTTTTTTTAAAAAAGAGTTGAGCATGTGGCACCTGCCAGTAATCCCATCTACTGGGGAGGCTGAGGCAGGAGGATCACAAATTCAAGCCTAGTTTGGGCAAGACATTGTCTCAAAATAAAATAATAAAAAGGCTGGAGGTAAAGGATTAAAATTTTTAAAAGGCTCAGCATAAGTCACTGGGTTCAATCCTCAGTACCAATTAAACAAAACAATCTATGCAATGAATGTGCAGAGAAAAAAAAACATAAAATTTCTAGTTCTAGCAGCTCTAATATCATATCACATAGGCAAAAAGAGGCTATTTTCTGGTTTTTAGGGACAGACTTATTTCTAGCTCACAGAAATGAAAAATGAGGGTTTTTTATACTACCAGAAACAGTAAACACATACACACGATTTACTGTACTAATATTTCATTCTTGACATCATACTGTGTTCATGTTATTTTCCTTAATCTTGGCACAACGGGATGAATTATCATTGTTCCACATTTTTATAGTGGTCCTAGAAGAGTGCTCTGCTCCCATTTCTCCTGGGGGAAGAGATCAGAGAAGTAAGCCAATGAATACTCTAAGTCCCACCTAATATTTTAAATATAGTTCTTTGAGTTGTGTTCAAATAAAAAAGATCCTGAAAGGGGGGCCCTGTCCACTAATATCCATCGATCATTAAACCTTATGGACAGGAAGGGAAGTGACCGCATGTCCTGTTGGGGACAGCAGGGACACAAGGTCACAGGACTGACTTTCCACACACCTAGCTAGGATCCTATCACAGACAAGCTCCTGGCCCAAATCCCCTTTCTCCTCAAGGACTTCAAACAATGATTTCAATAACTCCTTGTCAAGAAAAACTATAGTAAAAAATACAGGCAAGAAACTCCTTGTATTACTCAGATAACCTTGGGCAAACAGTGCCAACTCAAGTCCCCCAGGGCCTGGCCAGGCCCTCAGAGCAAGCAAGGAACCTGGCAAGCGTGTGGCCCGTGGAGGAGCAGCAGGACCCCAGTCTGTCAGACCAGGCCAGGTGGAAACGGCCCAAGGGCTATCAGGCTGGCTAATTTCTCAAAAGAAGCACACAAATCTGGATTTCTAAGCTCATCGCCTGATTTTTAACTGTCAGCAACTCATAATCCGAGGGCTGCTAAAACAATACATTTTTTAAAAATTTATTACATTGGGGGTTTTTTTTTCAGCTGCCTGCCTGCCTGCGATCACCGGCGGCGTGCGCGCGAGCTCCCGGCCTACGCGACAACAGACCCAGGAAGGAAGGTAGCCGCGCGGGCGCCC